>NW_012118599.1:10238208-10240980 GCF_000951035.1 Colobus angolensis palliatus
CGGCTAGTTTTTTTGTATTTTTTAGTAGAGACGGGGTTTCACCATGTTAGCCAGGATGGTCTCGATCTCCTGACTTCGTGATCCGCCCGTCTCGGCCTCCCAAAGTGCTGAGATTACAGGCTTGAGCCACCGCGCCCGGCCTATTTGTTTTCTAATAACTTTATTAAGGCATAATTTACATACTATAAAATTCTTGAAGTATACGATTAATGACTTTTAGTAAGTTTACAGTGTTATGCAAATGTAACCATGATCAACTCGCCTCTCTGATAGTGGCATTTTATTACCAAATCAGAGTTTACTCTGCAAAATATTCACAACTCAGAGAAAGCATTTATTATTTATCTTTCTTTTTAAATTCCTCCCCCAACAGAAAGACATAAGTTGTAAAAATACCATACATTCCACCTCACTGAGAACTTTTGACCTTGTCTTTCTGAAAGAGCCCCAGTTAGCCTCCAACTTCAGGGGACCAGTGCCTGGAAGGGTTTGGTGGCACTTTGGGCGAGTCGCTTCCCAAAATATCTTCCTCTCTTTTTTCCTCTCTTAAATTATTTGTAACAGAGACGCCTCCTGGCCATAGGTGATAGGGTTTCCCAGATTCAGCATTTTTACAAAGAATGTCTCTCAAAGCTGACCTACCCCTTAATCAAGTACTTGGGACTCACTTGAAAACAAAAAAAGAAGCCAGGAGAACTTCACTGGGAAAGGGAGAATTTTGGAAAGTAATTATGTGGATTTTGTTTTATTTTTAAGGAGTTTTCTTTATGAAAAAAACGATGCAAAAGTGGTAGCTGAAGAATGGAAATAAAATTAAGAAAGTTAATTGTTTCTCTGACATTTTCAATGAAAAATTAAAGGTTTTAGTACTTTCTTGAAGGTCAGAGATTGCCGAGGGACAAAATGCAGTAGTCAAAAGCAGAGAGCCTCTGAAATGTGTGGTCTTTGCAAGGCCTAAGATATACTTTAAATGTTTCCCCTTTACGGAAAAATAAACCATCCAACTACTATTGGTTATCTCCATTTATATGACCTGCAAAAACCTCAAGCAATAAAATACCTGCCACAAGATGAGTTTACCCTCCTACCTCATCCCCAAAGTTATTCTTTCAGCAATATTCCCAGCCTCAGCAAATGAAGTTACCACTTGTCAGCCATCCAAATCCAAAATCTTGGAGAGTTTTGACTCCTCTCCCTTCCTAACCCCTCCCACTAACCAATTTGATAAGGTTAAGTTCTAATAAATCTACTTTTTCACATATTTCTGAAATCCATTCCCTCTTCTTTGTATCACCTGCTTCTTCCTTGGTGCAGGTCCCTTCCATTTTTCCCCTGGAAAATGGGAGCATCCGTTAATCGATCTCTTGCCACCAGTCTTGCTCTATTTCAATTCTTTAACCACTGTTGATCAAGTAATCTTTCTACAATGGAAAACTAGCATAGAATGAACCTTGCACCAAACAATAGGCCCCTCACACATGGCTCTCCATCACCAGGCTCCTGCTCACCTTTCTGGCTCCTGCTCATTATCTGCCACTGACAGGCAAAACTCCAGGCACACCGAACTTAGGGGGTTCTCCATGTAACCAGGTTCAGGTTCATGTTTGCTCTCTTTTCACCCTCTCCCTCTTCTTCCCTTTGATCCTCTCCACCCCTTCCTCTTCCTCCTTCTCCTGCCTCACCCTCTCCCTCTCTCCCTCTTCCTGCCCCCAATTTGTCCTCCCTTCTTCTCTCTAACACTCATCTCAACTCTCCCTGATGCTTCATCCCACACTTTCTCAGTGGTCCCACTCCTGCCCTGCTGCAACCCGGGACACTCATTGTCATGTATTAAGACAATGTACTAATTTATCCACCATCCCTACCCGCCAACTGTAAGCCTGCTGAGGGCTAAGACCGTATTGCATATTTTGTTGCACCTACAGTCTAGCATACTTCCTGGAATGTAGTAGGTGTACAGTTTTTTAAAAAATAGAAGAATGAAGCCGGGCACGGTGGCTCATGCCTGTAATGGTGGCTTACGCCTGTAATCCCAGCACTTTGGGAGGCCGAGGTGGGCCAATTACCTGAGGTCAGGAGTTCAAGACCAGCCTGGCCAACATGGTGAAACTCTGTCTCTACTAAAAATACAAAACTTAGCTGAGCATGGTGGCACATGCCTGTAATCCCAGCTACTCAAGAGGCTGAGGCAGGAGAATTGCTTGAGCCTGGGAGACGGAGGTTCCAGTGAGCCGAGATCATGCCGCCGTACTCCAGCATGGCTGACAGAGACAGACTCTGTCTCAAAAAAATAAATAAAATAAATAAATAAATAAATAAGCTCCAAAAATAACTACTCAGGTGAGTGAGGTTTTAAATTTGTATCTAAGTAGTTGTCAGTATTTTTCTTTTATTTAACTGCTATTTTTTGCATTTTTTTCCTAAGAGGCTAAATCATGTGCTAACTACCATTTTCATCACACTATCCATCCATGATTATTAAAACCCCATAGTCAGGACTCGGGATTAAGATGGGTGATAGGAGGCAGGACTAGCTTGCAGCTGCCTGGACAGAGCAGTGTATGGAGACTCACATCATGAATTTTTGCTCCAAGAACTACCGCAGGAACATACCGGGAAAGCCGAGAGAATCCATAGACCCTTTGAAGGAACTGGATCACAACTGCATGCTCCCTGCGATGCCGAAAACCTGTGAGTAACTGCATGCTCCCTGAGATGCCGAAAACCTGTGAGTAACTGCATGCTCCCTGAGATGCCGAAAACCTGTGAGTA
>NW_012118599.1:10241030-10272591 GCF_000951035.1 Colobus angolensis palliatus
CTCCCTGAGATGCCGAAAACCTGTGAGTAACTGCATGCTCCCTGAGATGCTGAAAACCTGTGAGTAACTGCATGCTCCCTGAGATGCTGAAAACCTGTGAGTCTGCTTGCTTTCTCAACGGGGAGGCTCGTGGTCTGGGACAAGTTCTCAGCCCTGGTCACCAGCTGCCTGGAAATGGACTCAGTGCTGTTGAAGGGGCATGGTGCGAATAAGCCCAGCCTTTAGGGCTGTGGGCTGTATAGGAGCAGGGTGAGACCTGTGACTGCAGGCTTTTCCCCACTTCCTTGGCAAGCTGTATAACTCAGCAGAGGCAGCCATAATCCCTCCTGGAATATAACTCCACTAGACTGGGAACCACACCCCCATCCCCTACAACAAACAAAGAAAACTACAGACCAATATCCCTTGGTATCCCCTAATATGTTCATACATGCAAAAATCCTCAACAATGTACCGGTGAACTGAATCAAACAGCATGTCAAAAAGATAATTCAACATGATCAAGTGAGTTTCATACCAGGGATGCAGGGATGGTTTCACATACACAAGTCAATAAATGTGATACACCACATAAAGAGAATTAAAAACAAAATTCACATGATCATCTCAATAGATGCAGAAAAAGCATTTGACAAAGTCCACCATCCCTATATGATTAAAACCTTCAGCAAAATTGGCAGAGAAGGGACTACCTTAAGGTAATAAAAGTCATCTACAACAAACCCACAGTCAACTTTATGGTGAATGACAAAATGTTGAAAGCATTTCCTCTGAGAACTGGAACAAGACAAAGATGCCCTCTGTCACTACTTCTATTCAACATACTACTGGAAGTCTTAGCCAAAGCAATCAGACAAGAGAAAGAAATAAAGGGCATCCAAATCAGTAAATAGGAAGTCAAATTATCACTGTTTGCTGATGATAAGATTGTATACCTAAAAAACCCTAAAGTCTCATCCAAAAAGCTCCTAGAACTGCTAAATAAATTCAGTAAAATTTCAGGATACAAAATTAATTTACACAAATCAGTAGCTCTGCTAAACACTGACAGTGACCAAGCTGAGAATCAAATCAAGAACTCAACCCCTTTCACAACAGCTGCAAAACATAAAATAAAATACTTAGGAGTATACTTAACCAAAGACTGAAAGACCTGTACGAGGAAAACTACAAAACACTGGTGAAATAAATAATAGATGACACAAACAAATGGAAAGCTATCCCATGCTCATGGATGAGTAGAATCAATATTGTGAAAATGACCACAATTGCCAAAAGCAATCTACAAATTCAATACAATTCCCTTCAAAATACCACCATCATTCTTCACAGATCTAGAAAAACAGTCCTAAAATTCATATGGAACCAAAAAAGAACCCACATAGCCAACTTAAGACTAAGCAAAAAGAACAAATCTGGAGTCATCACATTACCCAACTTCAAACTATACTATAAGGCCATAGTCATGAAAACAGGAAAGTACTGATATAAAAATAGACACATAGACCAATGGAACAGAATAGAGAACACAGAAATAAACTCCAATACTTGCAGCCAACTGATCTTCAACAAAGCAAACAAAAACATAAAGTGGGGGAACGACATCCTATTCAACAAACGGTGCTGGGATAGTTGGCAAGCCACACGTAGAAGAATGAAACTAGATCCTCTTCTCTCACCCTACATAGAAATCAATTCAAGATGGATCAAAGGTTTAAATCTAAGACCTGAACCCATAAAGATTCTAGAAGGTAAAATCAGAAAAACACTTCTAGACATTGGCTTAGGCAAAGACTTCATGACTAAGAAGCTAAAAGCAAATGCAACAAAAACAAAGATAAATAAATGGGACTTAAATAAACTCAAAAGTTTCTGCATGGCAAAAGGAATAATCAGCAGAGTTAATAGACAACCCACAGAGTGGGAGAAAAATCTTCACAATGTATATGTTCAACAAAGGACTAATATCTAGAATCTATAAAGAACCCAAACAAATTAGCAAGAAAAATACAAACAAACAATCCCATCAAAAAGTGGGCTAAGAACATGAATAGACAATTTCAAAAGAAGATATATAAAAGGCCAACAGACATATGAAAAAATGTTCAACATTACTAATTATCAGGGAAATGAAAATCAAAACTACAGTGTGATACCACCTCACGCCTATAAGAATGGCCATAGTTAAAAATAAAAAAATATATACACTAGTGTGGATGCATGAAAAGGGAACACTTTTACACTGTGGATGGGAATGTAAACTAGTACAATGACTATGGAAAACAGTGTGGAGGTTCCTAAAAGAACTAAAAGTAGATCTACTATTTGATCCAGCAACCCCACTACTAGGTATTTATCCACCCAGAGAAAAAGAAGTCATTATACGAAAAAGATGCTTGCACACAAATGTTCATAGCAGCACAATTTGCAACCGAAAAAATATGGAACCAGCTCAAATGCCCATCATATATATATGTGTGTGTGTGTGTGTATGTATATGTGTGTATATATATATATATATATATATATATATATAAATGGATGGAGTTGGAGACCATTATTCTAAGTGAAGTAACTCAGGAATGGAAGAAACAAACATTGTATGTTCTCACTCATATGTGGGAGCTAAGTTATAAGGACGCAAAGGCAAAAGAATGGTACATGGACTTTGGGGACTCAGGGGAAAGGATGGGGTGTGGCAAGGGATAAAAGACTACACTTCGGGTACAGTTCTTGGGTGATGGGTGCACCAAATCTCAGAAATCACTGCTAAAGAACATATTCATGTCACCAAAAATAAATAAATAAATCACACATGGCCAGAACCAGACAACTGCTGCAGGCAAAGCCTGGAGGCAGCAATGGAAACTGCATTGTGAAGGAGTGAGGAAATATCCCCAAGTGGAGCTGAAGACACAATAATACAGCATCACAACAGATAGTGGCTTTTCTTCCCAATCTATTGGTTGACATAAACACCATTGAAGAAAAACGGCTTCTTCCTTGATACATCATTTAGTTCTTCTTAGAAATAAATAACTATAAAGAGCAAATTTATATCTACAACTGTTCAAAGTCTAGCAACAAAGTACTACAACTTAGAACAGTACTCTTTAAAGGGTCAAGTTTATACTTCAATAAAGCTGACTTTTAAAAAAGTACTCTAATTTAAAACATGACCTAAACCTAAAAATAGTATTGAAATAGATTTCCCTGAAGCCAAGACATATCCAAATAATTCATTCTGTACAGAGTATGCTAAAAATGTTATATAATTTAAAAATTCACAGTGAACAATTTGATTTTCCATTTAGTTTCTTTCCAATTTCTTCTTTTCACATTTGAAAGAGATGTGTCGCTTTTTAGAAACCAAAGTATGCATGATTTTCACTCTGTAAAATTTCATACCAACCCGTTAAACTGTTGAAATATGATATATGAGCTCTCTCCTTCATAGGGCTTGAAATCTACACAGGACTTGAGGCGGAACATCTCAAAGGCATACAGAATGGCTCCTTTAGCATTCAGCCCTGCAGACATCAGTGAAAATATCAATGAGCATTAGTTTAAACCTTGGATAATATCTATAACTTATAGTTTAGAGAAAAACATGCTACCACATGAAATCCACAGAGGTGTATGATAGATTTTTTGTTAATAAATAGATTTCCTGGTAACTAAAACTGCAAAATTGGTTATGGACATCTGCAAACTTAGTTGTGGACATAAACATTAAGTGCATACCTTGAATGCACAATGCAAATGTGTCTACAAAATAAGAATACTCATATGTGTATATGGCTAAATAAAATAATAAAATAACTTCAACACTTTCTCCCTTTCCCTTTCCCCCACTGAAGCAGAGATTTAGAGTGCATTGCCTCAGGAGAGTCACATAGCAGAGCAGAAAACAAAAGTGGCTTGTGAGTAGCTCTGGCTTTAGTAGACATAGATAAAGTACCTTAGAGAAAGGCAGTGAGATAGTGTTCCTTACCCCAATCTAAAAAGATGTTCTCTCTTTCTGGAGGAGGAAAGCAGAGCTTAGAGAGGTTTGTGGGTTCTGAGAGCATAAGAAGCACATACGGTATTTTACCCTGATTCCCAGAAAGATGCCTAGGAGATGGCAAGACCAGACAGCTAGTACTGCACACAGCCTTAGAAAAGATTTCTGTAACCCAAGCTCAGTACCCAAGCAGCAGAAGACTAGTGGACTTGAAGTGGCAGGAAAAATAGATGCTGACTAGTAACCTGTGGGGGCAAATGACCAAAGATCAAATGCCTTTCATTTCACCTAGCATGCATGCACTTTGGCATTGTAAGACAAAGATGGGGTAGAGAAGAAAGATACTCCAGAGGAACTGAGATTATGTTTTACTTTGTGTATATTTTCCCCTCCCATCAACTTACTGAAGGCTAGAATCTAAGTTAAAAGTTAAGCCAAGCTATATAAAATTAAATTATATTTCTTGCACATTTGATTTAGTGCTTTCTCTCAAAGAGTTTATAATTATTGGCCAGGAAATTACATTATATTTTTCTAGCCTTTATTTCATTAGATAAACTATCAAGTTGGAGCTTCCATAGCCTGCATGTCATAATATCATATCAAGATCATTAAAGAAATAGTCATGGGAATAGTCAATAAACTAATTGTGGAAACAACACAGATAACAACAACAAGAGCATTCATTACATCTGCTGGGAGATTTTCATGCACTTTTGCCTATTCTTCTTTTAACCCTGGATCAAATAATATGAGAAGAGTTAACTTTATTTATTCTGTTTTATTTTTTCTTTTGAGAAGAGTTAATTTCAGATACCAATGGCTGTGTGTATTAGAAGATAAGCATTAGAAGGCTACCTAGATTCAGTTTAAGAATCCTTTGAGAGAATCTCTGGTGCTCATAATGGTCAAGGAGCTTGAATCTAATTAATCCTCCCACAGATAACAGTTGTAAATTTGAAAAAATAAGAAAATAAACTCTTTAAATATGCTGGAAAATAGCTAAAGCAGGTGGAAAATGGAGAACTTTTTCTTAAAAAAAGGAAAATTTCACCAGGTAAGATTCACATTTATACAGCTTTTTGCATAAGGGCAAGTCTTAATTTCTTCAGTGTGAGAAAAAGAGAACTCAGGTATAAATCTGCAGTTGTATTTTCTTAACATACCACAGGGACAGGTTTGGGGCTGAGTTTTAACCTGAGTGTCTGAAAATCAAGGGAGGAAGTCCTGGAAAGGAAAGTCATGGTTGACAAGGAGGAGATTCATCCCAAAGTTTGTGGATAAGTGCCCCTTCAATCCTTGTCTAACTCATGAACTTTGCATAAATGGGAGAAGGCTCCAAGGCCCTTAATGGGAAGGAGCCATTGGAAGACTGAGCAACCTGAACAGATACATCAGTTGTTGCCCACTGCAGTGGAGGGACAATCTGGAGTTTGAGTCATGCAAAGTTACAGGGGCTGGGGAAACTCAGGCATTCCGTTGAAACCCCAGAGGGACTGTGACTTAACAGTCAAGACTGTGTTCCAGCACTAAGAGATTTGCCTTGAACCAAGGACAAACCACACAAAGCCTCCACAAATTCCAGATGATCATGCAGTAATTTAACTGCTCTAACAAAAATTAACACAATTCAGAGAAGAATGAGAATATGTATAATCACTACAATGTAATATAATGCCTAATATATAATCAAAAATTATGAGACCTGTGAAGGAACAGGAAACTGTTATCCATAGATAATATTAAAAGCAGTAACTAGAAAGAGAAACAGACCCCAAGATGACTAAAATGTTAGAATTAGCAGACAAACACTTTAAATCTCTATTATATACTTGTTAAAGAATTTAATGGAAAAAAAAGATGAATATGCAAATAATCTTAGCAGACAAATGGGAATTATATAAAAGAACCCAGTGAAAATTCTATCAGTATTATATCCAAAATAAAAAATTCACTGGATAATTTTAAAAGTTGACTGGCGACGATAAAAGAGACAGAGAGAAAAATGTTCAGAGAAATGAATAGAGCTTTAGTGACCAATGCAAAAAATACCACCCAGTCTAAGATATGTGCAGTTAGAGTCTCTGATGGATAGGCGACGCACAGAAAAATATCTGAGCAAATAACGGCTTAATATTTTTCAGATTTGATTATTTAAAAATCACCTAAAAATATAAGAAACTTGGTGAGCCCAAGCAGGATGAATAAAAAGAAAATCAACATACGTATATCATAATCAAACCATTATAAAAACAAAAATAAAGAGGACATATGAAAGGAACTAAAGAAAAAAGACATTACATACAGGAGAACAACAATATGAAAGATGGATGATTTCTTATCAGACACTGGAGAAAAGAAACAGTGTATCTGGAGCAAAATATTTGCAAAATATATATCTGACAAAAGACATATCCAAAATATATAAAGAACACTTACAACTCAATACTAAATAACAAATAACCCAATTTTTTAAATGGGTTAACAGAGAAGATATTTTACAAGGGAAGATATACAAATGACCAATAACTAACTTTAAAGAAGATCAACATTGCTAGTCATCAGGGAAATAAAAATCAATAAATTAATAAAATAGCACTACATGCCCAAAAGAATGGCTAAAATTTAAAAAATTGACAACACCAGATGTTAGCAAAGACATGGTGTAAATGAAACTCGCATACATTGTTTGTGGTTGTGTAAAATGGTACCAGCACATTGAACGAGGTCTAACACTAAACCTACACCTATACTATAACCCAGCAATTTTATTCTTAAAGTATTTACACCAGAGATATGAAAATATATTTTAAAAAAGAATATGTGCAAGACTGTTCATAATACCTTTATTCATAATAGCCAAAACATAGATTCAATCCAAGAGAATGGTAAAACAGGCTGTGACATACTCAATTCAATGAAATGACACTCAGTAACAAAAAAAGAACAAATTACTGATAAACACAGTAACATTGATGCATCCCAATAACACTTTACTGAGTAAAAAGAAGCCTTAATCAAGAGTATATAACATATGATTCCATTTATATGAAATTCTAGAAGAGGTTAAATTCACATATGAAGAAAAAAGAAAAAATAGAACAGTGGCGCTTTTTTTTCTGGAAAAGTGAGAATGACTTGGAAGGGCCATAAAAGAATTTTCTGGAATGATAAAAATGTTTCATCTCTTCATAGGAAGTTAGGTTTCAGAGGTATATATATTATAAACATGTTCCATCTCTTGATAGGAATGTGGATTACATAGGTGCATATCTCTTTAAGAACTCATTGAATTGTACATCTAAGGCCCATGCATTTTACCACATATATATTTTATGTTAAAGGGAACTATACACAAATATTGAACTGTAGTTAATTACATGCATACTGAAGTGACTGGGGTAAAGTTTACTAGTGTCTGAAAGCAACTTTGAAATGCATCAAAAATACAGTGGATTCATACAGTGATATTAGGATGGATAGATGAGATAAAGCAAATAAAACTGTTAATTGTAATCTAGGTTGTGCGTATGTGAGTGTTCGCTGCACAATGCTTTTAACTTTTTGATTATTTAAAAGTTTTTATAATCAAATGTTGGAAAACAAAAAGACATTGCATTAAAACTGAAAAATGTTAAAATAATAATTTTAACACTACTCTAAACCCAAATTCTATTTCCAGTTAAAATATTCTCAAAATGGAGGCAAAATAAAGATCATTTTCAGGTAAAATAAAAACCAGAATTTGTCATCAACAGATCTGCTTTATAAGAAATGCTAAAGGAAGTTCTTCAAACTGAAGAGAAATGATACTAGATAAAAATTCAAATTTACAGGAGCAATGAAGAGCACCAGAAATTGCAAATATAAAAGTAAATATAAAGACTGTCTTGTTTTTCATTAATTACTTTAAAAGACAACTGTTTAAATCAAAAATCCTAACACTATAATGTGAGACTCATGAAGCATAAGATGGAAAATACTAAACAATAAAGGGCAGGGGTATAAATGGAATTATAATATTGTAAAATGCTTGCATAGTAGTAAGGATAAGGACAATATTTTTAAAAATTTAAACACACTTTTATCCCATCCATGAATGAAAATATTCACAAGATAAATTATGAAGTATCCATTAATACACTAAACTTTAATAAGCATACACCGTATCAAAATTTGAAGAAAGCAGTAAAGCAGTGCTTTAAATAAAATTTATAGCGTTAGTAGCCATGTCGTAGAATATATTACATCAGAAAAAATGAAGATTTAAAATAAGTGATATGAATTTTCATCTTAAGAACATAGAAAAGAGCAAATTAAACCTGAAATAAGTAGGAGAAAGGAAATAATAAAGTTAACAGAGAGCAACTAAATAGAAAGCAGGGAAGCAAGAGAAAATTAACAAATCAAAAGTTGATTCTGTAAAAATATTAATAAAATCAATAAGCCCCTAGCAGGACATGTCAAGAGAAAAAGAGGAAACACACAAATTGCCAATATCAAGAATGAAATAGGAATATTACTAAAGATTCTACAGACATTATAAAGATAATGAGATATTATGCCAATATTTTGACAACTTAGTTGAAATAGTTATCAAATTTTGTCAAATGCTTTTTCTGCATCTATTAAGGTAATCTTAATTTTTTATTACTGAAAAATACAATTTAATAAAAGCAGCATAATAGAAAATAAGAAAAATTGTGTAATTATTACATAAATTGAATTCATTATAAAAATACTATCCCACAAAAAAAAATCCATTACTTGGTTATTTTAGTGGTGAATTTTACCAACATTTGAGAAAGAAAAAATTTTAATCATACACAAACTTATTCAAAAGATAAAAGAAGAGGAAACATTTTCAAGATGGTTTTGAGATCTACATAGCTTTATTACTAAAGCCTAATAAAGATATTACAAAAAAGTAAATTAGAAACCTATACTTTTTATGAATATAAACACAAAAATCTATAACAAAATATTACCAAATGGGATCCAGCAAAATATGAAAAGGGTAATACATCATAACCAAGTAGAGCTCATCTGAGAAATGCAAAGTTGGTTTAGCATTCAAATTTGATGTTATTTACCATATTACACGATAAGGAATAAAAAGTATAGTTATCTAAATTGTTGCAGGAAAAGCATTTGATACACTGTAACAACTATTCATGATGAAAATATGCCATCTGACAAAGGGCATCTGTGGAAAACATTCATGTCCCACATGAATGAAGTATTGAATACTACCACTAAAACAAGCCAATGAGGCAAAGATGTCCACTCTTACCACTTCTATTCAACATGGTAATGAAGGTCCTAGCCAGAACAGTAAGACAAGAAAAAGCAATACATGGTGTAAAAATTGGAAAGGAACCAGTAACACTGTCTATACTGATAGGCAAGAAGAATTTTTATTAAAAGTCCTAAAAAAAATCTACAAATCAACAATTAAAGTTAATGAGTAAATTTAGCAAGGTAACAGGATACAAAATCAATATATAAAACTCCATTGTATTTTTATGTATTAGCAGAAAACATTAAGTGGTAAAAAAATTTTTAAATTTCATTTTAATAGCATCAAAAATATAAAATGCTTAGATACGAATTTACCAAAGACACGCAAGATCTCTACACTGAAATTTATGAAGCGTGGATTAGAGAAATTAAAGAAGACTAAAATAAATGGATAGATGTACCATGTTTATGGATTATAGGACTCAATATTTTTAAGATATTAGTTTTCTACAAATTTATGTACAGAATCAACACATTCCTATCAAAATCCCAGCAGGCTTTTTAGAGAAACTGATTATAAAATATACATGAAAACGCAAAAGATCTGGAGTAGGCTAAACTGTCTTGAAATTGGAGAGCAAAGCTGGAGCACTCAATTCAAGGTTAACTGTAAAGCTAGAGCAATCAACACAGTGATTTTTGACATGATGATGGACAAGTAGAATAAGAGAAGAAAATAGAGATACCAGATCAAGAGATAAGGAGTCTTGGAAAACTTGGCAAACAAGACTCTTGCAAAGAGTACTCAATGAGAAAAGCAAAGTTTTACAGCAAATGTTGCTAGAACAACTGGGCTAATAAATACCAATCAACCAATCTCAAGCTCTTCATCTTGTTGTACATAAAATTAGTTTGCAATCAGTTATAGACAAAAATTGAAACCACACAACTTCAAAAAATATTGGAATATATCTTTGCGACTTGGTTTAAGCACAGATTTCTTAGAATGTAAAAACGCAAACTATAAGTTAAAAAATTGATAAATCACACTTTATCAGCATTTAAAGCTTTTGCATTTCAAAATTCACTGCTTGAAAAACAAAAACAAATAGGTAAGTAACAGACTAACAGAAAATATTTATAATACATCTATCTGACAAAGGGCTTTAGCCATAATATATAAAATCCTACAAATAATAAAAAGACAAACAATATAATTTTTAAAACTCATGAAGGAGTTGGACAGACCTTCATAAAAGAAGATACAAAAACAGCCAGTGGCATACTGAAATGTGCTAAATATCACTAATCATTAGGGAAATGCAAATTAAAATCATAGGGAGATACCATTTTACAACTACTAAAATGGCTATAATTACAAAGATTAATGCTATCAATGTTAGTGAAGATGTGGAGCAAATGAAACACTCATATATTTTCAGGAGAAGTGTGCAATGGCACAGCCACTTTGGAAAACAGTTTGGTGTTTTCTTACACAGTCATCCATGTGACCAAGCAATTATATTCCTAGGCATTTACCAAAGATAAATAAAAAATGTATTCACATAAACTTGTACAAGAATTATCACAACAGTTTTCTTCATAGTAGCCCCAACAGAAAAGTGGACAATGATTTACAGTATATTAATGTAAAGAAATATTACTGAGTAGTTAAAAAAAAAAGATTTAACTGTTGATCCACAACAATATGGAAGAACTGTAAAAAGTCAAAGAAGCCGGACACACAGTATTTATAAAATAAATGTTATGGTATATGAGCTCATTTATCTGTAAATCAACTGTAAATCCAGAAAAACTAATCCATGGGGAAAAATCAGAATGGTGGTTGTCTCTTAGGGAGTGGGAATGGGAACTGCCTAGAAAGGAACTTTATGGAATGAGGGAAGTGTACATTTTATAGGCATATGTGTTTGTCAAAAGCCTTATATACTGATTTGTGTATTTCACTCTATGTAAATTTAACTTGAATAAAACAATTCTATGCAAATATTGAACTCTAGTTAGAAAGTTTGATTTCACAGTGGTCTGGGTCTGGGCATCTGAACTTTAACACTAAAGGTGACCTTCACATGGTGTTGCTTGAGAGATACTACTGTATCCTTACTACCTTTATCTTATGTCAGATCACTTGTCTCAAATCACTCTCAAATATAATTTCTTACCTACCTTGCAGCTAGAGAGACCATACCACTTAAGCTGTGGTCTGCATGGGGACCAAGAGCATCAGCATCACTGGAGGACCATTGGACATGCAACATCTCACGCACCAACTCTGACCTACTCTGTAGGTTAACAAGCTCCTCATATGAATCCTATGCACATTAAAGTCTAAGAAGCACTGCCTTACACTTCACAGAGGCAATGGTGAAGGTTACATAAAATATTAGATGAAGGCACAGTGCCTGGCACATAATAAGGTGGCAGAGATGTGACAACCAGGATAAAAGAACCTGTAATGGGAAAGAACCCCTTTTAAAGTTGGTGTTTCTTAAATCATGTTCCATTAATTATTGGTGTTCCATGAATTTGCAAGGCAAACACTGGAGAAAATAACTCAATTTTCCAAGAATTAGTTCAGAACAACAACATTTGTTTATATCTAGCTGTTCTCCATAAAAAGGGATTCGAGGCAGCACTGATAAAGAGGATGGAAAATATTGAAACATAATCTACACCTGCTGAGACTATAAGCAGCCTAGCAGCCCAACAAGATGAAGCAACCTTGTCCTGGGTTTCCCTCTTCACTCTAATCTTGTCCATCTGTCTAAGCAGGTGGGGCCTTGTAGGCATTGAGTCATCATGGCTGCTCAGCTGTCAGTCAACTGCTTGAGGGTGCCTACATGGGGCTTCTAATATTTATTTATTTCTACCGGCTGTTAGTTCTATACACAATCTTAGCTAAAAGGCAGAGAAGTGATTCTACTAGTCATTATTTCTAACAATGAGTAAAATGTACCATATTCAGATCTTTTTCTCAAGAGAGAAAAGAGTAGACATTAATAACATCAAGAAAAAAGGATTGTGAACATATGAAATATGGACTTTTCTATTTCTCAAAGTGTGGCATGTTTCTCTTGTAACAAAAAGAGAAGAAATCAATATGCTGAAAATAGTATCCTCACACTACATTTAGATTCACCTAAACAAAGTGCAAACTTTGCCTTGCTCTGATGCAAACTATATTTCATTGGGTTTTTGCTCTTTCATTTTGCTCCTGGTTATACTAATACTTTAATGTGTGTTGCATTTTAAAAGTTATTCTTGGATACTGTGTATCTCAGACTGGTTAAGCAGCACTGATTTTGATGTAATGTCATGTCTTTTTCCCCATGAGATAAAGATTCGTCAGGACTTGAAAACCCTCTTAGACCCTGGTGGTTACTCCCAATGTGAAGCCCATGAGCAGGCTGAGAGGGGAGAGAGAGTTAAACCAAAAACTTCTAATTAAGAGCAATTAATATTACCCAAATTATCAGCCAAGATGTAAGGAATGGGGAATTTCCACCTGGTGTTTGGGTCTCTCAGGCCATTTCTGGAGTTCTGTGAAAACAAAGGTAAAGGTGAGTGGGAAGCCTAGTCCTCAAGGTCACCTTGACCTCCTCCTTCAATAAACTCTCACACAGCAAACAGTCCATCACACAATTCAAACAGTTTAGTGGCAATTTCTCTTCTGATTATGAAAGCAATAGAAGTCCCTTGAGAGATAATTTGGAAAAATCAGAGAAATGATTAAGAACAAAACAAAGGGGGCCTGCAATCCCAGGAAAATTGAATAGATAAACCATTTAATTATTTTAGACTCTTTTGTGCTGTTTACTTATTTTCCCTCTGTTTTTGTCCTTACCAGTTATAGTGGAACTCCTCACTGGAACAGATTATAGATGAGATTTCTCTTATCTCCTTCACAGTGCCCATCGCAGGGCTGGCCACAGAGCAGAGACTGACACCCAATGGTACTGTCTGTCCTGAGGAACTTACTGCATCTTTGACAGATACTTACCTGCAAGAGGATGTCCCCTTGAAAGAGGTCCAAGCCTGCAGCTGGAAATGGAATTTTTTTAAAAAAACAATATTTGAGCGAACATTATTAAAAGGCATCTTTCATAATAAAATTAATCTTTGCCATTATAAATCTTTGAATATTAGTCTTTATGTGGCAAAACTTTTTGAAACAATGCAAAAATTCCAGTTGAGCAAATATGAATGGCCAATGAGTATCACATATTGTCATAGCCTCTGTTTTCAATTTTGGAACAATAAATCTTGTCTAAGAATCTTAAAAGTAAGAGATAAGTTAGAAGGGATTTTATTGATCACTGACTATAAAAAAGGGATTTGAGGCAGCACTGATAAGGAGGATGAAAACTATTGAGAGAATGGCTGGGGGTGGTGGCTCACGCCTGTAATCCCAGCACTTTGGGAGGCCGAGGTGGGCGGATCACCCGAAGTCAGGAGTTTGAGACCAGCCTGGCCAATGTGGTGAAACCCTTTCTCTACTAAAAGTACAAAAATTAGCTGAGCTTGGTGGTGCACACCTGTAGTCCCAGCTACTGAGGACGCTAAGGCAGGAGAATTGCTCAAACCCAGGAGGTGGAGGTTGCAGTGAGCCTGATCGCACCACTGCACTCCAGCCTGGATGACAGAGCCAGACTCCATCTCAAAAACGAAAAGAAAAATATTGAGAGAAATGGAGAAAAAAATAGAGTCCAGCGACATGAAGTGATGTACTATGTAATCCAGGGGCCAAGTGAGCATCGAAATTCCTGCCTTCCCATTCAGGGCTCTTTCTGCCCCTGTACCATTCTGCCTCTTGTCCCAGGGTAAATGAATGTATTCTGCTCTTTCCCATGAAAAAACGATGATACCCTCCAAAACCAAGCTCAAGGTGCTGCCCACGTCATAAGGAAGACCAGAGGATTGTGGACAGATCCATTCAAAACCATACCTCCAAACATCTGTTCTCAGGTGCTTAGCAGAATACACTCTCCCACTGCTGGTATTGCTTAATCCTGGCCTCATCCTGTTTCAGTAAGCAAGATTCTTAAAAGTGAAGATCTTTGTGGGAAAATTTCTCAAGCATTAAAAGAGTATCACTTATCATAACTCTCATGTGACAAGCAACATTTTCTGTAAAATGCAACAACTTCAGACAGAATCACTGGATTGTACTTCATTCTGAGGACAGCCCTGATTTACAGGCCGGGAAACCAAAGCAGAGATTAATTACCACAGTCTCACGAGCCAACAGAGGCCCCATTTGGCAAAGCCAATGGCTCATTCAGGAAGCAGCTCCATTTATGCATAGGACACCAAGGAGGTGTTAGGTATTAGCAGGCATCATGATTTCATTTGCCAGTGACTAACTAGAGCTATCCCAGCATCACTCCCTTCCTCATGCACACATTTGCTGGATTGCTTAACCTCCTTAGCCCTGACCTATTCCTATGCTAGCAGTGCAATTAAACAACCACAAACAGTAATGACATCACTGTACCACTGTCAGTAGGACCCAGATTTGAATAATCTTTTAAATAAAAGGACTTTGTTCTGGTCCATCTATTCTTTCATTGAGAATAGTTCTACTATTTGTTTGTCCTGAGCAAAAATCTGTATTTCCTGACACCTGGCCTGGATTATAATGGAATTGAGGGAGCTCTTCCAGAGTGAAGTGAATGAGCCCACTCAGATTTTGGCCCCAGTGGTCAGTGAGAATGGATGGGGTCATGGGGGGCAGGGAGAACTTCCCAAAGAAGTGCACATCCAGTGAAAGCAAGCCTCAATCTATTCATTACCCAATTTGTTCATGTGGTGCGCACTTGTTAAATGCCTAATGTGTCTGAAGCATTTTTCTAGATGCTAGGACATAGCAGAGAATAAAACAAAGTCCTTAAGGAGATGACACTCTTGATTGGGGGAAGAGGGAGACATACAAATAAACAAATAACTGTAAAATATGACAAATGGTGAAAAGTACAATAAAAAAGAAACAAACGAAAGGTAAGGTGGGAAAGAGTGCTGGGGTGAGATAGGTTTGCTATTTTATTAAAGAGTGGTCAGGGAGGGCCCCCCAGAGGTGGTGGCATTTTAGCAGAAATATGATAGAGTAAGGGAATGAAGGAAGTGTGGTGGAGGTAAAGGCAACATCAGATAGAAAGGTCCTGTGGCAGGAAAGCCTTGATGTCTTGGGGCAGTGGTCCTAAACTCGAGCATCAGAGTCCCCTGGAAGGCTTGGTCAACACAGGTTGATGAGCCCCCACCCTTGGATTTCTGGTTCATTAAGTCTGGGGCGAGGCCTAAGAATGTTCATTCCTAGGAAGTTTACTGATGCTGCTGGCTGGGGGACAGCACATTGAAAATCACTTCCTTAGAGGAGTAGCTGTGCAGTCAGGGTGGCTGGAGAGCTCAAGTGGGAAGAGGAAGAGTAGTCACAAATCCTGTTTCAGCAGATCGACTCACACTCTAATGTGCATAGAAACCACTTGGGTCTGTCAAATGAGAGATGCTAATTTGGTAGGTCTGGGGTGGATCCTCAAATGCGGCATTTCCAAGAGAAAGCTCTTGAGTGACACAAGTCACTTTGGCCTGTGGAACACACTTTGGGAATCAAGGCTCTAAGGCCTTTACTTTGTGTTGGAGGAGAAGTCATTAGAAGGTTGGAGCAGAGAAATGACATGATCTGAAGGATATTAAAGGAAGAGTTCTATGTTGTGCAGAATAGTCTGCAGGGAGCAAAGGCAGAAAAGGAAGCACAGTTATGAGGCCCCTCAAAGGACCAGGTCGGATATGAGGTGGCTGACCAAGATGGGGACAGTAAAAGTGCTGAAAAGTCTCAACTGTGGTATGATTTGAAAGTAGATCTAGGCCGGGCATGCCGGTGGCTCATGCCTGTAATTCCAGCACTTTGGGAGGATGAGGTGGGCGGATCACAAGGTCATGAATTCAAGACCAGCCTGACCAACATGGAGAAACCCTGTCTCTACTAAAAATACAAAAACTAGCCTTGCGTGGTGGTGGACACCTGTAATCCCAGCTGCTTGGGAGGCTGAGGCAGGAGAATGCCTTGAACCCAGGAGGCGGAGGTTGCAGTGCGCCGAGATTGCGCCACTGCACTCCAGCCTAGGTAACAGAGCAAGACTCCATATCTTGGGAAAAAAGAAAGAAAAAAGAGAAGAGAAGAGAAGGGAAGGGAAGGGAAGGGAAGGGAAGGGAAGGGAAGGGAAGAAAGGAAGGAAGGGAGGGAGGGAGGGAGGGAGGGAGGGAGGAAGGAAGGATCAAGTAGATCTAATAGCATCTGCTGACAGATTTTGCATAAGGTATGACAGAAAGACAAGAGTTAGGGGCAACTCTAAGATTCTGAGCTTAAAATCTAGAAGGAGTGAGTTACATTTACTGAAATGAAAAGGACTGAGAGGAGCAGGTCTTGGGATGGAGGATAAATGTTAAGTCAGCCTTGTGAGGCAAAAAGAAGATGGTGAAAGGTGGCAATTTTCTCTATATGATTTTCACCATCAATTTACAGTGTTAGAATCTGGCCATATGGCTAACCCAATCAATCCTGGTGGCTTGGTTGAAATGGCCTAAAAAAAAGATTACATGGTAATGAGATTTCTTCACTGGGGTCAAAGTTCAGAGGTGGTGGTGGGCCTGAAGAGTACAAAATGGCAAAGAGGTAAAGAATTAATTTTTATTAGATAGATAAGGATGAGATTAGAAAAACTCTAAAAATTCAAATCCCAGCCCTGTTGTAAAATACATCAGATTCTCTGAACTGTTTATACAATGGCTGACTCTAAAAAGAGATATTTTAGTGCCTGGCTGTGAAGTCTTGGCACTCATTCATGCATTCACCCATTTACCTTCCTAAACTATTTCTGCTCTGCCTATGCAGCCATTCTCCAGCTATTCCAATTAAATATCAACTAACTGGCTTCTCTGTGAGTGAGAGAAAGCCAGAAAAATTGACCCTTAGGTATAGGTATTTTCATTTTGTAGTCTTCAGATAGCACTGAGCTATTAAGGTACGGGCTGCAAGATCTGGAAGAGAGCCCCGTCACTGCTACCTATGATCCTGAGCAGGTCACTCTAACCATGAGAAGCCACTTGCTCCTCCCCCCAGAAAATGAAAACAGCACTTACTCCACAACAAGACTGGACAAATAAAAGTATCATGGCCAGGGGAAGGGTTGGGTTTTGTTTCCCCACTAAATATAACCACAGGCTTATTCTTATATTTTTCTTTAACAATCAGAATAATTATCTATTTGCTTTCCTTTTCTTCCAAATACAAATTGGAAAAATAAATTTTTTATAAAGAGAAAGTTGTTATGTATCTAGATCCATTGAGGACTCCCTAGCTCTCCTAGAATGTCTGGTCTAACTGTCTTCTCTTTCCACATTTTTATCTTTCAGAAAATGCAATTTCTCACAAAGCATCAATAAATATCTTTCCCCCAAAGAATCACAATACAGTATTATGAAGGAAAGTGCTTTTCAGTAATCCCATCACTGGGTTTTAAGTAATTTCAATACTTCAATAATGCAAAAATTGAGCTCACCTAAATTGATTTCTGAAATATCCTTCTGTTCACCAAAGTCTGCATCATGTACTGTTAAAAGTGAGGAAAAAAAAAAATATTGTTAGCTTTGCTGAACGAGAAAACTTTAAAAACACTCTCTGTGCATTTGAACTAATTCTTACCATTTTCTTTAGGAAGATACTTAATCTGAAAAAAAAATAAATATACAGAAAATGGATAACGTATACTAGAATTAATATTTCTAAATATCCAAAAAGCAGGACTCTACTTACCGATACAGCTGCTATGTGGGCAAAAAACAAGGTAAAAAAGAGAATGCATGTGGATCTAGTCCAAGCCATTGCTGCGAGTGAGCTGATTTTAGCAGACACCTTGTCATAAATACCTTTTAGACTTTACCCTGACGGTTGTATTAGAAACTTTGACCCTTCCATATGTACCGTAGTGCTAAAAAAGGTAGTCAAAGATAACAGCATTGACTCTTTCGAGGACAGACACTAAGTTTACCTTAAATGCTTAAGCTTCAGAGACTGGGGAAAAGTTTGAAAAATTAATACTGAAATGAGCATATAAGAAGTAATAACATTCCTATAGGGCAGCAATAGCCATTCATATAATATAACAGAAGATCCTCTTAACAATAAAAATTTAAAAAATTTAAAAATTTATTATTAAATATTTAATTCAAATAAAATATAAATTCAAATTTTATGGAACTGTTACAAAGCAATTATTGAAGGACATTAAAAAAACCTGACTCTTTCTATAGATATACATATATATGAAATATTAATAGATTATTTCAATATTAATCTATAAATTCATTTTCATTCTAGTAAAAAACCTAACAGGGTTTTCAGTGGAATTTGTCAAGCTGACAAATGGTTCATTTCACATGAAAGAGTAAACCTTGAGGAATAGATAAGAAAATTCTGAAAAGGATGAATAAAGAGAAAAGAATTACCCTAAAAGAATATCAAGAACTTTTGTAAAGTTACAGTAATTAGAGTGTAATAGTTCCAAAAATAAAGACAAAATGAATCTATAGCCTGGAATAGGTAGTATCCAAATAGATGCAAGCACATGTGGGGCTTTTGTGTATGAGAGGAACCAAACAGTCAAGAGGGAAATCCTGGTCTCTTTCATAATAATGTTGGAATAATTGCATTTCCATATGAGGAAAAACATTAAATGTTCATCTGACACCATTCACAAAAATAAATTCTAGATAGATTAAAAATGTAAATATGAAAATACAAACTTTGAAAAACAAAATATAGGAACCTATTTTTAACCTTGATTTCAAGAAAGATTGCTTGAACATGAAAAAAACATAGAAATTATAGAGGAAAAGAATAATATATTTGACTATATCAAAATTTAAACTTCTTCATGACAAAAACATAACATGATTAAAAGACAAGCCACAGATGAGAGACGATACGTATAGTGCATATAATTGAAGAAGAATAAATATTCAGGATATGTAAAGAATTTCTACAAATCAATAACAAGAAAAGAGATTATCTAAGGAAATAATGAACAAACAATATGAGTAGCTAATTCACAAAAAACCCAGATGGCCAATATACATGTAAAAAGGTTTTTAGCCTCATAAGTAATCAGAAAATATATAAATTCAAACAGCAGTAAAATACCCACCTCAAGCTAAGATTGGCATAAATTAAGAAGACTGACAATATCAAGTGTCAACAAGGAGGTAAGAAAATAGGAAATCTAGTAGGACATCAATTTGATGCTGTCTAATGAAGTTGAAATGTGTACAGTTCATAGGATAGAAACATCACTCCTAGGTCTATATGCTAAAGGAACTCACACATATGTGCATAAAATTCCACAGAATATATTCACTGAAGGTTTTTTGTGTTATAGTAAAGAATGGGGAAAATGTGTTTATACTAAAAGAAAAGATAAATTATGGAATATATTCAGTCATGCACAGGTAAATTAACAATTGGCTCTTTTAAAAAAAGTAAAAACAAACAAGCAACCAAACAAAACCAAGCCTTTATTTGTAGTGTTTGTTGATTTCCATGGTCAATTTCAAGCTACCAACATCATGTCACTGAATGCAGCGCTGGGAAGAGATGTACACAGCGGGCTCCATCTGCCCCAGCACAACACTAAATATATGCACACACCCACCTATTCTTGCTTGCACCAGGTATAAGAATCTTTGGTATTAGATCAATCTTCAAGGTCTAGAGCCTGCATCTCTCTACCTCAGACTTACTACTGGGCAGGTGGGCTAGTCTTGCTATCAAAAAAGCATTTCCTGTCACAAAAGACTTTCAGAAGGTGAACAGTAGAGCTTCTTGAGCTATAAAATAGGAGGCATGTCAACTGGGGGCCTGCTTCTGATGGGCAGAAGAGGTCTATGGCTGATTTTTGTTTTACCTAAGCCACTGATGGTGAGCTGATAAAAGGCCATCTTCCACTGTCTCTAACCACTACAAGCCACTAATATTACCTTTTTAAATGAAACAAAACAAAAAAAACCAAATTTGCTCAACAGCTGCAATGACTTAAGTGAGCAACTACAATCCATACCATTTAAAAATTGGGCAATAATCAAATTTTAAAATTGGGCAACATCATAAGAATAATTGGCTTTAAGTATCAGGGTAGAAAACATATGGGACTTTTATTTCTTAAATGTGTTGTTTAATTTTTCTCAAATTCTGAAGCAATTATGGTAAAATTGAATATTTGTTAATCTTGGAAGCCAGGAAGCAGGAGTTTGTTATTTTCTAAAGAAACAGGCAGTGCTGTTGCTTTGGTACACCTCTCTACTAAACCTCAGGTATTAGGATTTCAAACAGGCGATAGTGAAGCTGCTTAATTCTCTCTACCTTCTCTTGCTTCCAGCCAGATGTGTTTTTATCTTTCCCTGCCTTCTTAAACTTATCTGAATGATTTTTTTACAACAATGGCTTTGGGATCAGATAGGCAGGAATTCCACCTCTACCATTGACTAGCTATGGCAATTTTAGCACCTACTTTCTATGTGTAGAATGGATAGTGGTGCCTACTTCATGGTGCCAATGTAAAGATTCAATAGGATAACATATGTAAACCACAGCTACTAGAAACATAGGAAGCACTCGATAAACTGCTCTTTCTACCTGCTAGTTAGCAACTACCTCCTAGCACAACATGGGTAACAAAAACAGCTCAGTTCACTCCTTGCTCAGTGGAATCTCCAGTGGTGAGAACATAGGTCTTCAGCAGACACAACCTGCCCCCAATTATTTTATTGTCACAATCTTAATGGCAGGTGTTAATTAGTTACCAGCTATTTGCAATCCTAGTCACTTCTTCATTGTGTCAGGGTATCAGATGAGTAAGGCTGGGGCCTTAAGTGCTTCATTTGAAGGGTTTATGGCCTTTCAGTTTAAAGAAGATTATGCACTCTGAGGTCAAGGTCCATGCTTTATTTCCTGTATCTGCCCCAGTGTTTGGAAACATAGTAGGTAATAAGTTATCATTTTAACTGAAAAACAGTAAATAGAATTTTCTCTGAAGGTATTGGATGGGGTGACTTGCTTTGATCTCAGGCAGGGCATTTCATAAACTGACCAGTTGAGAAAGTGGTCTGAAGCTTGGAGGAAGAAAGTCATTAACAGGTAGAAAATGGAAAAACCCTCCTCCAGCTATTTCCACACACTCTCCAGCTTCATAAAAGTTCAGGCCAGGAGTTGGGCTAAGAGACTTGCAAAGTCCTCTCACCCCAACCCTTTCTCAAGGATGTTCTCTGCCCTCTTTCTACTCTATTGCAGGATACCAATTCCTTCTGCTTCACTCACAGAGTTCTGCCTTCAACCAGCTGTCTGCTGACCTGAAACCCAACAGTCCTTGTTGTTCCTCCTAAGGCAATCAACATATTAATAGGGGCCCAAGGGTGTATAGAGCAAGAGTTGGCAAACTTTGTCTGTAAAGGGTAAAAAGAATATATGTCAAGCACTGTGGGCCATATGAGCCCTGTTGTAGCTACGTAACTCTCCTGTTGTATGTAGCACAAAGTAGCTGTGGACAATAATGTGTGAATATGGCTGTGTTCCCATAAAACTTCATTCACAAAAACAAAGCAAAGGGTCATAGTTTGCTGACCCCTGGGTTTTAGAGAATAACCTTCAAGATGGTGGAAATTGAGATGGTGATAATAATTATAAAAGAAGCAGTAGCAGCAATCAACATGTACATAGTACTTACTGTGGGCCAGGCAGTTTTCCAAGTATCTAAGGGTAATTACCCATTTAATCCTCACAACAATCCCATGAAGAAGGCACTATTATTATCTCCATTTTACATATTAAGAAACTGAGATAAAGAAAAATTAAGAAACCTTCTCAAGGTCATGCATATCCTGAACAGTCTTCCTAAATTCCACCTGAGAGGCAGTTCTTTACACCTGTGACTGGCCCTTGACAACCCAGGAGCGAGGCCTCTACCATCATGCTGTAGCATGCAGATCCCTGGTTTCACATGGTTCCATCTCCAGTAGTTTACTAAGAAGACTGAACCCCGAGGGAAACGGTGCCCAAGCTATAGATTCCTTCAAAATCCTCTGGATGGCTTGTTGAAGTACAAATTTCTTGGCTTGGAATTTGGAAATCCTGACTCATGTCAAATGGTGAGCTCCAGGGATCTGCATTTTTAATAAGCACCCTTGTGACTCTGATGCAGGTAGTCTGTGGAATACACTTTGATTAACAGGACACTGTGGAATTTGCATCAGTCAGATGCTTCCACTCTCACTGTGGTTATTGAATAGCTTTCCTGTGATTCTCTTTTTATAAGAAAATCAAAAGATCATAGAACCTTCAGTTTCCTAGTAGGGAACATATAGATGTTAAGAATTAGAGAGATCATCCACACAGCAGTCCACTTCAGAAGGCCTCTGGGAAACAGCCCCTGTGCGGTGTTGTGGTTTGAGGACCTGCATTTTCAACAAGCTTGGGGGTTATTTCTATTTCTATTTGCATGCCGACCTTGGCAGGCAACTGTGTTTTGGAGTGTGTACAGACACCACTCCCAGTGACTGGAGAGGCAAGGGGGACTTCTTACTCAGGTGGGCACTGAGGACCCTAATAAGCCACTCTTTAGGGCCAGGTGGGCATTCAGTGGGTTTGGTTTCAACATTTTCCCTTTTATAGAACCCAAAGAACACACTATTATCTTTCTCTTATCACATAAGGAAGAATCAGACAAGCAGCTTACTTTACGTTTTCCCAAT
This sequence comes from Colobus angolensis palliatus, assembly GCF_000951035.1. Classification (NCBI taxonomy): domain Eukaryota; kingdom Metazoa; phylum Chordata; class Mammalia; order Primates; family Cercopithecidae; genus Colobus; species Colobus angolensis. The sequence goes on from NW_012118599.1 coordinate 10,264,090, forward strand.
TCTCTTTCTTCTTATCGAACCCTCATAAAGTATTTAAACTGAAGCCAACTCAGCTGTGAGCTACAAGGTTTTCCCCTGATTTCAGGAAAAGTCTCCAACCTCTGCTAATTAGAGAGATTATCACTGCTCACGCGGCCTAGTTGGACTGTGACATCTGGGAGAGAATACTTAACACTTAACAACTGAGCTGGGCTTTTCTCTGAAAGGAAATGTGATGCCCATGAAGACATTTCTCTACTGCTTCTGAAGTCAGGGTACGAGGAAATAGGCTTAAGTTGCAAAAGGGACACTTGATTGTTAGTTATAAAGCCCTTCCAGGGCATCTAAGGATTCTTGGATCCTAAAGTGTTTTAAGGAGGGAGACAATGTTAGTCATAGAGTGCCATGGTTGCAGGCTGGGTATGAGGCAGGCACGGACAGATGAAAATCTGCAGAAAGGGGTGGTATTGGAGAAAGAATGGGTAGGGCTTGGTTTGGGGATTTTTTTGTTTGTCCTAGAAAAGTCATTCAGTTTTGAGGTCTTTTAATGGAAGCAAGATGATAATGAGTTACACATGAAACTTGATCCAGCCAACAGGAGTTTTAGCCACTTAAGAAAATAAATAGTATCTGTAATCCCATTTCCCTTTGAAAATGACAAAATTGTTTTTGGTACAGCTGATTCTTTTAAGCAAGTGGACAACAGCTGTGTTTCGGGCCAATTGCATTATCTGCCACTGAGGAATCTCAGTTGAAGTAACAAGGGGAAGGTGATTAGAGGCCTGTTGGGGGCATTTTTGGAAATTCTCAGAGTAATTGGTCAAAGTTGATAGACTGGCAAAGGAGGCTTCCTGAGTTGGTAGCAGGTGAGATTATACTCATATTCTGAAGCAAATTTTAAAATATAAGTTTACCTTTTAATTGCCAATGATGGGAGTGGGAAGACTGCAATGGCAGCCACTTTCTAAAACAATGTCACATATTATACTAATAAGGACAGCTTTGCCCAAACATGCAAGCAAGAGTGTCAGTCACCGATGACCTGTGAGTAGATTTGTTACATTTCTTTACATACCAGGAAAGAAAGAAAGCTATTAATAGTTACACCTTGGTTTTTCAGTTGAATTTCCGGGAACAGGAGTTTGCCAACCCCCTTCTAAGTTCCATAGCTTGAATGGCATTTCTTATTAAAATAACAGCAATTATTATAATATGCAGAGGAGTTATTAGGTGCTTATTACACGGCAGGCACTGTGTAAAGTGTCTTACGTAGGTTATCTCATTTAATTCTCATAACAATCACACAAGAATTGTTTCTCTCAATTTATGAAAGACTGAGCTTAGTCTAGTGCCCAGAACCTGAAAAAGGTCAAAATAGAGAGATTAGCTAATAATGTGTTTCTTTTCATAGGTCAGTCTCCATTCTCAGTTGATTAGCTAGACCAATGTATTGATGCATGTGTTTATTCATTCATGCATTCATTCATAACATTTTTACTCTGTGCCAAACATTGTATTAGGCACTGAGGAAACAGTCATGGCCCAGGCAGACACTGCCCTCACAGAGCTTAGATAAAGATGGGGGAGGCAAGTGCCCAACAACATTTTAGTAGATCCCAAAGTAAAGGTGGATCAACAGGTAAACAGATGAACAAGCTATGATATATTGACAGATTTCCATAAAATTCTACTAGAATAAAATACACAGCAGAATACTGTCACCATGGACTACTACTCAGCAATACAAATAATTGAACTACAAATACAGCTAACAGTATGGATACATCTCAGAAAGTGTTATACTAAGAGACCAGACACAAGACCATATGCTGCATGATTTCACCAACATAAAATACAAGAAAAGGCGAAGCTATAATAATAGAATCCAGATCAGCGGTTGCCAGTGGCCAGAGGTTGGGAGTGGAAGGAGATTTGACTACAAAGGCAAGAGGAAATTTTGGGGGTGATGGAAATGTTCTATATCTCGACTGTGTTGGTGGTTACACATTATAAAAGTTTGTCACAACTCATGGAATTGTACATTTAAAATTGGCAAGTTTTCTTGTATGTAAGTTACACCTTATTAAAGTTGACTTTACAAAAAATTAGGGACCCTGGGAGCCATATCCCACCTCTTCCACTGACATACCACGTAACATTGGGCAAAACATTGAATTTGTGTTTTTGTTTCTTCTTTTCTTAACATGGGCTGAGGAGACCTTGTCTGCCTCTCTTGTTACTAGGTCAAGAGAATTTCAAATGTGCAAGTAAAAGGCTTTGCAATGTATTAGATGCTATGTAAATTTGTAACTTCATTGTTATTGTTCCCTCACTGAGGACTATGCTTTGATGATTCTCAGAGGTCTAGAGTCTATTTATTTTGATGGATTTCATAACATTTTGGTTTTGATCTACTTGTAAGAAGGGCAGCCTTGGAGGCTGAGCCAGGGCTTTGTGGTTCCAGGTCAGCATGTTCTAGGGAAGACCCAACCCTTGGCTCTGGATTTGGCCCATCAAGCGGCTGAGCAGATGGCAACAAGATCTTTGGAAGCTTTTTGCCAATAACCACACATCCCTAAGTAATCAACAAGCCCATGTCCCCTGTGTGACTGGATGAGAAACTCATGCTGAGGGTGATCTGAGCAGAGTCTGCTCATAGAACAAAATGAGCAACTGATGGTTAGCTTTGTGGTTAAAAACCTGCTTGATTCTCATCCAAGGATTTATCTCCTTGCTGCTGGCCGTTTTCCTGAAGAAGCAAAAATGTGTTCTCCATTCTGCAAGCAATTCTTCTCCCACCAATTTTTATTTTATTTTATTTATTTTAGAGCTCAGTATGCTACTTATTTCAAAACTGTTCACACTGTAAAGAAACATGAGTAGCACAGATAAATCCATCTTGACATATCCAGTCAGTATTTGATCAGGTCAACAACATGTACTTGGGCCCATACTGGATGCTAAGAGGGAAACTAAGAAGAATATTGAACTTTCCTTGTTCTCAAGGCCTTTAAATTTAATTTTTCCTGAAAGTGAAGTCTCTTCATTTACTGAGTCAGTGGCAAAAAAATGCTATGACATTAAAACATGTCCATTATGAAATTAATCTTTCTAGGGCCGGGCACGGTGGCTCAAGCCTGTAATCCCAGCACTTTGGGAGGCTGAGAAGGGTGGATCACGAGGTCAGGAGATCGAGACCATCCTGGCTAACACGGTGAAACCCCGTCTTTACTGGAAAAAAAATACAAAAAACTAGCCGGGCGCGGTGGCGGTCGCCTGTAGTCCCAGCTACTCGGGAGGCTGAGGCAGGAGAATGGCGTGAACCCGGGAGGCGGAGCTTGCAGTGAGCTGAGATCGGGCCACTGCACTCCAGCCTGGGCGACAGAGCGAGACTCCGTCTCAGAAAGAAAAAAAAAAAAAAAGAAATTAATCTTTCTTTAATTTAAAAATATAAAAAGAAGAAAAGAAAAATCACTATGAATGCCACCATTGACTTATGCTTTGATTCCTTCCAGTTTTTATTATTTATATAGACATATTTTATAATAATATAAAATTTATCCACTTACATTTTGACCATTAGGGCTTTCAAAGAGTCACTGAGTTGGAGTGTCACTCATTTTTCCTAAATTACCCTTCTCAGGAGCATTTATCAGTGCTCAATTCTCCCCCAATAGATGCTGACCAAGGCAGAGCCTCATCAAAAATATCGTGAGTTGCCAGATGTCTCAGCTTTTTAAAAAGTAATGCTTATTAAGTTAGTTTATATTTATAATTCATAGTTAATACAAGAAAATTGGAAGAGAAAAACACTAGGAAAATGCTAACTTTAATCTCAAAGTAACCACTGTCAGCATCTCAGCATGTGTCCTAGATTATTCCTCCATGCCTATTTTTCTTTGTAAAAATAGTAGTGACATTGGATTTATAGCCAGGCTTGTAAATATTTCTCCATGTCGATACATATTCTTTAACAGCATGCTTTTCAGTAGTGACCTGTAATTTCATTAAATGGATATGTTGAACTAAGCAAGCCTGTGCTGTGAATGTAGAGGTTATTTCCAGTTGATTTTGATTGTCACAGGCAGTGCTACAGGAAATATCCTTGCATTTGCAATCTTAAGTTACTGTCTTAGAACAAATTCCAAGAAGGGGAATTGCTGAGTCAAATATATTTAGTTGGTTTTTTTTTAGGAAAAAAAAAAAAGGAAAAAGAAAATATAATTACATAATTCTCCCACTCTCTGAAAGCACCTTAAAGAAAGGTGAAGGTAATTTGAGCTCCTTCAGCCAAAGATCCTAAGAATTCAGGAATTAACTCCTCAAGAGGGAGACAAAGTAATCATACTATGATTTGGTGGCTTACAAAAGGCAACACAAAAATGAGGAATATTAGGACCAATAATGTGGAGAAAGCAATTTGCACTCTTCCATTCTTTGGTAGATGCTGTGTTACAGGTAATAACACATTTAGCAAGAATGGCAAAGTATAAGTTTCCTCTAGTAGACCCTTCAAATGGGATGATAGTTATAAATACAATAGACATGACATGTCTCTTAAGGGGTAAAGGAAGTCAACTTCTAACCAGAAAAGAGTCCGGTATGTAACACCATTGTATTACTTAATCTTCACTGAGGCTCTTTGACGTTTTCTAGGGACTGAATGTTTATGTCCACCCATCCTCCCAAAATTCATGTGTTGGAGTCCTAACCCTCGTGTGGCTATATTTGGAGATGGAGCCTCTAAGGAAGTAATCAAAGGTAAGTGAAGTCAAAAAGGTGAGTCTGTGATCAGGCAGAATATGTCCTTAAAATAAGAAATAACCGGCCAGGTGCGGTGGCTCACGCCTATAATCCCAGCACTTTGGGAGGCCAAGGCAGGTAGGTCACAAGGTCAGAAGATCGAGGCCATCCTGGCCCACATGGTGAAACCCCATCTCTACTAAAAATATGAAAATTAGCTGGGCGTAGTGGCACGTGACTGTAGTCCCAGCTACTCGGAAGGCTGAGGCAGGATAATGACTTGACCCCAGGAGGCGGAGATTGCAACGAGCCAAGATCAGGCCACTGCACTCCAGCCTGGGCAACAGAGCAAGACTTTGTCTAAAAAAAAAATGCCCTCACTAAAAACCAAATTTGCCAACACCCTGATTTTGGAGGTCTCAGTCTCTAAACCTGTAAGAAAATTATGGTTTAAGCCACTCAGCCTGTGATAAGTTGTTATGGCAGTCTGAGAAGTCTAATACAACATGGATATTATCATCATCTACATTATAGATGAGAAAACTTCAAGTGAGGAAGGCTAACAATATACAGCAGGTCACACAGTAAGGATCTGACAGCTTTTGAACTCACCTATGTCTGAGCCACAGCCCATGTTCTATCTGCTTTGTCTTCTTGACTCTACAAGAAAGAAAAAAGTTGGTGACTACCTTTCAGGTGTGATTTGAGACACTCTAGTCAACTGTTCTAGGTCTTAAGACATGTTCATTATTATCTGCCTCCATTCCTGAAATTCCACCATTAAAGAATCTGTGCCCAATGTTCCAAGGTTTTCTCTCTCTTTCTGGAACTTTTCTCTGAAATTCTGAAACCTCCCAAAAAGAATAATATTTTAAACCAAGGAATCTGACATATAGTTCCCTCCCCAAATGTACAGCCCACCTGAAGTTTTCAGAACATTACCTTTGTCTAATAATCTAGACAGTAAATAACGAGACCAACAAGGCCTACCCAGTTGCCCATCAACGCAATTATGTTGCAAAAAAATGTCAAGCAAGAAGCCTAAGATAAAAAAGTAATCATAATTAAAACTAAATGCAATTCGTATATAATTTAGAGCTACTTAATTCTATTATAATTACATCTTAAAACTGGGGTATTATGAAGGTTTACTGACAAAAAAAAACAATGACAGAGAAGAATAAAGCCTCCATTATACCCTTGATTTTTGTTTGTTTGTTTCTGTTTTTGTTTTTCCGAGTCTCATCAACACGTGCAAGTCAACCAGACAAGAACTTTCTCTAATTTCGTTGCTATCAGTTCAATATTCCTGCAGGCACATTCTCACATATCTCCCATTTCCAATACATGCAGGGTTTCAGATTATGTGGCCCAGTCCTCCTAAAGAAAATGTAGACAACACAACTAGTAACTTTTTTGGCCACAGTGTATTCATTCAAGCCTGTTCTTGCTCTCATATTTCCTACCTGAATTGCCATCAACTTCCTTGCTCCAAATCAGAAGTTTTGGAGCCACTCTTGCCTCTTCCTTTCACAGCAACCAGTTTCAAAGGGTTCTGTGGATTCACCCTCATCAAAACTCTCTAAACCATCTGCTTTACGGTCTTCCTGATACCCACCTCATTGCAGGTCAAGGTCAGCATCATCACCCACTTCCATCAGGGCATCAACCTCATCGTTAGCCCCCTCCACCCATTTCACTCTTACGTAGGGTGAGAAACTTCAAGAACATCTATGGGATAAAGAACCATAAGGTATATTATTAAAAGTATTAATTTAAAAAATTAAATTTATTAAATTAGAATTTATTGAATACATTTTAATAAAAATAAATTAAATTTTATTTAATAAATTTTAATAAAAACAAATTAAAATTAATTAAATAAAAATTTATTAAATTAAAATTAAAAATTAATTTGAAAAGTATTTTAAAAGGTATTATTAAAATATTTGCCATACTACATGTTTATGTTTCTCTTGAGGCATATCTCTTCATGGTCTTTTATGCACACTCAGCATGTTAATGTTATTCTTATGAAAGGTTTTAAATTCTTAGCAGGATCTCAGATTGTTGATATTTTATAATTTGAGGATAAGTCACTTAATTTCTTTGAAATTTGGTTACTTTATCTGTCAAATGATGTGACACCTTGGTGATGTTGTTCTCAAATTCTAAGGCTCTCTGTTGTCTTGAGTAAACTTATCTACTAAGATTTTATTTGCTTTTATAATTCATTTCTAAGGGTTCAGTGCATACGTCGGTGAATGAATGCTGCTGTGCTTAGACGGTTTAATCCTTTATTGATAACGTCTGCTTTTCTTTGGTATTAAGTGTTCCACAAGAGGGCGCCTACTTTCTGGCAAATTGGATATTATAGCCTTAGGCCTCAAATTTTAAGGAAATCCCCAAGAGCAATTTAAACAGCAGTTTAAACTTGTAACCTATTTAAATAGTACATATCACTTGTTTAAACATTTCGAAAGATAATTGTTAGTACAAATTTAAGTCTTTAAAAGAGGATCTCTACAAATGGGGTGATTTGGTGATTTTTCAGTGATATTGAAACGATGAAAGACATGAAATTTTGTATGAAGATAGACTTGGGGTTCTATTAGACTTTCTAGAGAACCTTCAATTTCTTAACTTCCTGCTTAATAGCCATGCTTCCTAATTACATCTGAATGGTCTACCTCAGAGGGTTTTATGGAGGTTGATTTAAAGTACGTGAAAATGATTTGAAACATTATCTAAATATAGGCTATTGTTTTTAGGCAACAGTCTATTGCTAAAAACCATGACTCAGGTTGTGTCTTAATTATCTTAATCATCATTAGATATGTATAGCAGGAAAAGGTAAAACAAAATTATGAAAGATCCAGTTTTTCATCTTGAAATGTCTCTATTTGAAATTCCCATCAAATAGATGAAATGTTACCACGTAAATAGCATGTCTGCACTCAACACAGTGGCTTTATCAAAATAAAGCCATTGAGTCAGACATTTTCAATACAAAATAATTTTGGGTAGAATTCTTCACAAAAACAACAAAGCACTCTGGAGAGCAAATAAGCAGTTTCGAGGAAAGATTCCGCTATCCATTGAGAAAATTTCATTCAAGGGCCCACATTTATAAACTTTAGGCAAATTATAATGGAGTCTGATGATAGAGATGATGGTGATGGTGAAAGGAGTGGGGCAAAGTTGATGGGAATAAAGGAAGGGAAGTGAATGAAGTTGGGAGATTGGTGGGGGGTGGGGAAGGAGGAACAAACTGATAATCAAAGGGACCCTGCAAGCAGGAAGACGTTAGGTCAGGACAGCGAACACAAGACAGCAGCTTCCAGGCTCACTGGACACTAGAAGGACTCAAAACATCACATCAAAGGCAAAGCAGCCACCCAGGAGGCTAGCTAGGGCATCAAAAGATGTGAGAGATGACATCTATGTATGAGGTTACAAAGTTAGTAGGAAGAGTATACGTTTCTCTTTCAGCATGGTTTTAGGTGACTTTGAGAAAGTTAATTAATGTTTCTGAGCTTCCATCTCTTCAACTTTTTTTCTATTCTAATCTATTTTTTTATTTACTATTATTGTTTTTATTATTTCAATAGCTTTGGGGAACAGATGGTATTTTGTTGTATGGGTAAGTTATCTAGCAGTGATTTCTGAGATTTCGGTGCACCCATCATGCAAGCAGTGTACACTGAACACAATGTGTAGTGTTTTATCCTTCACCACCTGCCATTCTTCCCCCTAGAGTCCATTCTCTTTTTTTTTTTT
>NW_012118599.1:10272708-10283184 GCF_000951035.1 Colobus angolensis palliatus
GCCACCACACCCAGCTGATTTTTGCATTTTTAGTAGAGACAGGATTTCACCATGTTGGCCAGGCTGGTCTTGATCTGACCTCGTGATTCGCCCGCCTCTGCCTCCCAAAAGGCTGGGATTACAAGCATGAGCCACTGTGCCCGGCCCATTATATCGTTCTTATGCCTTTGTGTCCTCATAACTTAGCTCCCACTTATGAATGAGAGCATTCGATGTTTGGTTTTCCATTTCTGAGTTACTATACTTAGAATAATGGTCTCCAACTCCATCCAAGTTGCTGTGAGTGCCATTATTTTGTTCCTTTTTTATGGCTGAGTATGGGATATAGACATATATATAGATATATAGATATATCTCACAGGTTCTTTATCCACTCATTGCTTGATGGGCATTTCAACTTGTTCCATATTTTTGTAATTGTGAATTGTGCTGCTATAAACATGTGTATGCAAGTGTCTTTTTCTTATAATGACTTCTTTTCCTTTGGGTAGATATGTAGCAGTGTAAATGGTAGATCTACCTTTAGTTCTTTAAGGAATCTCCACACTGTTTTTCACTGTGGTTGTACTAGTTTACATTCCCACCAGTAGTAGACAAGTGTTCCCTTTTCACCACATCCATGCCAACATCTATTATTTTTTGATTTTTTAAGTATGGCCATTCTTTCAGAAGTAAGGTGGTATCACACTGTGGTTTTGATTTGCATTCCCCTGATAATTAGCATGTTGAGCATTTTTTCACGTCTGTTGGCCATTTGTGTATCTTCTTTTGAGAATTGTCTATTCATGTTCTTAGCCCACTTTTTAATGGGATTTTTTTTTCTTGCTGATTTGTTTGAGCAGCTCTTCAACTTTCAAATGAGGATAATAATACTCACCTCTCAGTGTTATAATCATTTAATAAAATAAAACATAAAGCTGCACATGGTAAATACTATTACACAAAAAACAGTACCTCTACCATCACCATCATCAATATCCTCCTCTCCTCCTCCTCATCATTATTTTTATCTATGTCGTCACACATTATTTCTGTTTTAAGGCTTGATCATGTGGTAAGTCCTTCAGTGAATGTACCTGGCTAAAATACTTCTGTGGCTTTCCATACATGGCAATTAAATTTTTTTTAAAAAAGAACTCTTACAAAGGTTAACATATATCTACCTGGTGACCAAGCAATTCCATTCCTAGGTGTTACCAGAGATAAATGGAAGTATTTGTAAATAAAAAGACACATATTAAAGACATATACTAAAAGTTTTAATTGTAATTACCTCAAACTGGAAGCAACCCAAATGTCCATCAAGTGGTGAATTAAACAAATTACGGTATATTCATCCAGAGAATAAGCTACTGGCACAATCAATAACACATAAATCTCAAAAACATTATGTTGAGTGAAAGAAGCAAGACACAGATAATGGATACTAATGATTTCTTTATACAAAATTGAAGAATACACTAAACTAATCCATGTTGACAGAAATCAGAACAGAAGTTCAGGCGGGAGGAAGAGGGAGCAGAGGAGGGAGTGGGACAGGACTGGTAAGGATTGACTAGAAAGGGGTATTGTGGAATGTAGAATGTTCTCATCCTGCCTAGGGTGTGGATTTTATGAGTGTACACGTTAAATGGTTCACTTATGCTGTGTGCATTTGACATATGTGAGTTATATCCCAATAACATGTCAGTTCTTTGGAAATATAAGAGAAAATAAACAAGTCTGTGAGATTTAAGTAGCCAGAAAGAGCTCACAAAGTGAAACTGATCTACCAAGATACAGTGAAAGGCAACACATACAGAGATAGCTTCCCTGGCAAAAACAACAACAACAACAACAACAAACCCCAGAAACCTACAGTGATGAATAAAGTAAGAGCAGATTTCCAGAAGTTGCTGAATCCATAGCTCATGAGAAAAATAGTCAGTTGTCAGGGGCCGCCCACAGCAAATTTTCCCTGTGTGGAAGTTGAATTATCATCAAGCATGATCAGCGTCTGTGAAATGGGTTGATGGGGGCACATTCTGCACATTTACTGCACATCCTACTCACCCCATAACTGAGTCCTCTGACAGGCCTTCACGGTATGTCCATAATCTGGGCGCTTCCCACCACCTTCACTGCAGCTCAAGCCACCATCCCCTCTAGCCTGGTTATGGCAATAGCTTCGGTTTCCAGTCTCCCTGCTTCCACCCTGGCCTATTTTCGGCATAGCCTACTCTCAGCACAGTAGCCAGAGAGACCTGGTTAAGACTCTCCAGTAGTTTTCCATGACCCTTAACACAAAATGCCGACTGGATTAAGAAAATGTGGCTCATATACACAGTGGAATACTATGCAGCCATAAAAAAGGATGAGTTCATGTCCTTTGTAGGGACATGGATGCAGCTGGAAACCATCATTCTCAGCAAATTATCACAAAAACAGAAAACCAAACACCGCATGTTCTCACTCATAGGTGGGAATTGGACAACGAGATCACTAGGACACAAGAAGGGGGACGTCACACACCGGGGCCTGTTGGGGGATGGGGGGAGGGGGGAGGAATAGCATTAGGAGATATACTTAATGTAAATGACTTGTTAATGGGTGCAGCATACCAACATGGCACATGTAAACATATGTGACAAACCTGCACATTGTGCACATGTACCCTAGAACTTAAAGTATAATAAAAAAAAATTAAAAAGAAGAAAAAAAGCCTAATTATTTATTCTCTTGGCCTACAAGGTCTGCATGAACCTGCCGCTGCAGTCCACCTCTCCAACTTTATCTCATTCCCTGAGGCACTCCGCAGTCCTTTGTGATCCACCCTTAGCAGTTTCTTACTGTAGTTTGGATATCCTAAACTTGTGTCAGATATAGGGTTTCGTACTTGCTATGCCCTTCCCCGGGAATGATCCTCTTTCACAGCTTCTGGCTTTTACTTCATTTAGATTACTGCTCTTATGGCCTCTTCCTAGAGATGCCTTCTCTGAAAACCCTTTTAAAATAGCACCTCCAACTACCACCTTTCTCATTAACCCATATGATTGTTAATTTTATGTGTCAACTTGACTGAGCCATAGGTGTGCCCAGATATTTAGTCAAATGTTATTCTGGGTGTTTCTGTGCAGGTGTTTTGGGATGAGATGAACATTTACATATGTAGACTGAGTAAAGCAGACTGTCCTCCCTAATATGGGTGGACAATCAGCTGAAGGTCTGAATAGAACAAAAGGCTGACCCTTCCCAGAATAAGAGAGCCTTCTTCTCCCTAATGGCCTTCCAACTGGAACACTGGGCCTTCCTGATTTTGCAGCAGTCTGCCAGCCTACAGGCTCAAACTGGGACATCAGCTTTGTGGGCCTTGGACTTGCTCCTCCTCCATAATCATGAGAGAAAACCACCTAATGAATAAATAGATCCTATTGATTCTGTGTCTCTGGAGAACCCTAATACAACATGATTTATTTTTCCCATAGTGCTTACCCTCATCTGGCACACAATATATTTTCTCATTTATTTGTTTATTGCCTGATCCCTCATGTAAGTTCATGAAAGCAGAAACTTTGTCTTATTTTCTGCTATAGCTAAGCACCTAGCACATAGTAGGTGCTCAGGAAATAATTGTGGAATGAATTCTACTGGAAAAGCTTATTCTACTTGAAATGCCAGTTAAGAATACTTAAAAGGCTTTCTCTTACAACGCTAGACACCTTGAGTCGTGGTTTTCTACTTTGGTTACACATGAAAATCAATAAGAAGCCTTTATGTACTTTTACTTTATGCTTTTAATACATGATTCTGATAAGTGGTGTAGAAGCTTCACCAGGCAGCCAAAGGAGTCCATGGTACACAAATGCTAAGAATTTACCTTGCTCAATGAACATGGCAGGAATTATATCTTCATCTTCACTCACAGTGTTTAACACATTGCTGCTGTGCCGTGAGTCTTTCTTGAGCAGAGTGTGAGATGGAGAGGCCGAGGTGGGTGCCCGCTGCCCAGTAGCTCCCATTGTTGAGCACCTGATGCCAGGCAGTGTGTTCGACGCTGTAGAAGCCTTGTCACCTCGTTCTCACATTGACAATCCTGTGAGGAGGGTATTATTATGCTCCCCAATCACAGATGAGAAGTGTAGAGAAGTTAGGCAGTGTATCCAAGATTCAATACCTCTTTGATCAGGCTGACTTGGGAATCCAAGCCTTTACCCACTGTGCTGCCTCCCTGTGGCATCTCTTACCTAGGTTGCTCCAGAAGTTTTCTAGCTGGTCTCCCTGCCTGCGTTTTTGCCCTGTTCCAATATGTTTGTGATACCACTATGTCACAACCAACTTTATCTAAAGCCCTCCAGAGGCTTCTCGTTGCCCTCAAGGTACCATCAAACTGCTATGCCCTGGGCATCTGTGACCGGGCTTCATCTGCTTTCCAGGGTCACTAGGGCCATCGCTTCCCCTCCCTGTCCCACCTCCCTCACACACACTATACTCCAGCTTTGCCAAACTTGCTTTGGTCTCTCAAACTTGGCACAAATTCTCTTCAGTCTGGGCCTTCCTAAAACAGCTTGTTGGCCTAGTGTGTGCTGTCTCCTCTTCTCCTGCTTAACCCCAGCCTTCCTTTTAGTTTTCTGTTCAGATACCACCTCCTCCAGGAGACCTCCCCTGAATTCTTCACATTACATTATGAGCTCCAGGTAAGCGTTCCTGAGATCTTTGGGCCTCTCCTTCACATTCCTTCCCCCTTTACTGTTTTTGGTGAGTTAACTTCTTGCCTTCCCAGCTGGATGGGATCTAGCCAATCTTGTCCACTTTAGGGTGAGCCCCTACCACCTACAACAGTGCCTGGCACATGAAGTGTGCCTAATGTATATGTGCTATATGTTTGAATAGATGAGTCATTGAGACACCTACTCTTAAGAACTCATCTGTTCACTTGCATGAAATGTCCAGAAATGGTAAATCTATAGAGACAAAACAATTAGCGACTGCCAGGGCATGTGAGTGGGAGCGGAGAGGGATTGCTAATAGGCAGGAGAGATCTCTGTAGGGTGTTGAAAATCTTCTAAAATTGGTTTGTGGTGGTGGTTGCACAACCATATGTCCACTAAACATCATTGAATTATACACTTAAAATGAGAGCATTTTATGGCATGTAAATTATTCTTCAAGAGAACTGTTTTAAAAAGGAACTCATCTAGCCTTTGCTGGCTCCTTGCCAACCAGTTCCAGCAATTGCTATAACAGCAGGAAAACCATCCCAAAATCTTACATAGCTTAGCATTTTTATAATAGCAATAAGGTCCAGATCTCAAGTTTCACTGTTTCACACACAACTTTGACTTCTCAGTGGAAAGTCTTTTACTCCCTTAGATTCTTCAGGAGCTGCCGTCATCAAGTTTCATGGAACCTGATAAGGAGGCTCAGAGTCACATGGCGGAGGGAATTCCTGGACTGAACATTAAAAAAAATCTTTGTAGCTGAGTTTACTTGGAGACTAGTACAATGTGCATGGGTGTTAGATAAGGCCAGAGAAATGTCTGCGTGTGACCAGGCAAGAGATAGGAAGCCAACTTAGAGAGCAAAAGCTGTTCTCTCTAATTTCTGAACCCCTGCTGCAAAGTTGCTAAACAGTCACATGGTTCCTAGCGGGTGGAAGGTCTCTGATTTCTCTTCTGCAAATGTGGCAAGAATTTAGAGTTCCCCAGCCCAATAAGAGGAACATGTGTGGCCACAGGCTGGCCTTGGGACTCCAGTTATACCCTGGAGGGGAGCTTCTTTTTGCCTTGGTTTTGTCAAATGACATGTGGCAAGAAATGGTTTGCTAAGAACCTGCTGCTGTACTTATAATGTTCCCACAAGCCATGCCAGAGTGCCCAGAGAAAAATTATAGTACCCCTCAAGTCCAAGATCCCTGGAGAGCTCACGGCTGCTGCCCCAAAGTCCTTTGGTCTGATGGAATCTAGGACTACCCAAATGTTGAGAACAGAGTGACAAAGCCAGCAGAGGAGAGAACTCCTGAGCTGTCTCTTAGTGAAATTTCCTCTTTTGCATACGAATTATTGGTGATGCCTGACTGATTGCCCTATAGTTGGTATATGTGATTTTATAAGATGGGAGAACAATCCTCTGGAGGGAGTGTGGAACGGTGGACAGATGACTGGACTAGAACATAGAAAACCTGAATTCAAATACTAATTCTATGACAAATCCGCTATGTGAGCTTGGGGAAATCACTTTTCTTCTCTGAGCATCTGACTGTCCATCTGTAAAATGAAGAGTTTTGGTTAGATGAACTTTAAGATCCTCTTGACTCCAATAACGAGAGGAGTAATAACTATAATCATGAGTGCCAGGTACATCGTGTGTAAGCCTAAGAGGCAGGCACAGTTATCACCAATTACAAATGAGGAAACTGAAGATATGGCAGACTAACCAAACTCCTCCAGTTCAAACTACTTAGAAAGAATTGCTTGAAGTGACCACCTTAAAATAGATCCTGATCTCTGACTACACAGTGGAATGTAAGGGAATTGTTTCTCATTTCTTGGGCTTGTAGGCACTGTAGACATTTCCAAAGGCGACTGGCTACTACAGAAAAGCCTCTAGATTTTCCCCCTAACATTACATTTAGAAAACTTTCAAATACACAGAAAAATTAAAAGAATTTTATAGTACCATCCTAATACCTACCTTCTACTAGCTCTTACTGCTTGCTTTCGCACACAGCTAGTCACCTGCCATCCCACTATCCCTCCATCAATCTTATTTTTGGAGGAAACTTTAGTCTTGATGAGTTCTGAGAAAGGGGTCTCTCATTAAGCTTTCTCAGTTCTTTCTCCCTGGCCACATATTGCTTAACCTTCACAAGCGTCAATGAAGCCAGCGCAAACGGGCCTTATGGAGGAAGAAACTGAGACTCACACAGGTCAGCAACTTGCCCAAGGCCACTGAGCTGGGAAGTGGTGGAACCTACCGGCCTCAGGCAAAAGCCCCTGCTCTTACCACCATGTTCTGTTGCCCTCTGACACAGCACTTTTCAAAAACACAGGTATTATGCCTTCGTTAGCCAGTCATCTTTTACTTCCACTGAGGGTTTTTTCTCCCCCAGGACATTAATGTCTTTGAGGCAAAATGAAACAAAATAAAAACAACTCAGGTTTTATTCACTCTGCTATAAGCAGAACTTCATGTATAGTGTCCTAAAAGAGAATGAGTAAATTATGTGGTCCCCCTCCACAAGGTTAACTTTAGCGTCTGATTTTGTGTGTGTGTGCGTATATGTGTGTATTTATGTGTATTCCCTCGTATCTGTTTGCTTTCACAAACCAGTGCCTTTCAACTCCACTGCCAACCTTAGCTGCTTCTTTTGTCTTTCTTCCTTTCATTTTGCGTGTCATGTTCTTGAAATGGTGGGAGAAGAGGAAGTTCTAATCAGGGTGAATGAGTGTAGGTATAGGCACTTGAGTGATGTGGGAATGCTCATATTGCTCAATGTGCCTTTCAAGACCCAAGCCTTATCATCCTCAACCCGTCAGCTGGGTTTGCACAAGTAAATACATTTCTGTGGATTTTTTTTTTTTTTTTGAGACTGAACTTTGCTCTTTTTTGCCCAGGCCCCAAAGTGCTGGGATTATAGGCACGAGCCACTGCAGCTGACCTAAATACATTTCCTTGCCAGCTTGATTGAGTAAAGGGATGTTGGTAATCAGAAATGCCTTAGGTGATCCAGAATCCCATCACACCTTTATTTTAAAGTATCTTTTCCCCTCTGCTTTCATTTAAATATTGGTGTGTCTGCAGTTACAGGAGCCATCATACTTTATTTTTTAGGATTTTTCCCCACTTTTTATTACTTTTTATCTATTTATTTATTTTGAGACAGAGTCTTGCTCTGTCCCCCAGGATGGAGTGCAATGGCACGATCTCAGCTCACCACAACCTCTGCCTCCTAGTTTCAAGTGATTCTCCTGCCTCAGCCTCCCAAGTAGCTGGGATTACAGGTGTGTGCCACCACACCCGGCTGATTTTTTTTTTTAATTATTTCTAGTAGAGACAGGGTTTCACCATGCTGGTCAGGCTGGTCTCAAACTCCTGATCTCAGGTAATCCACTCACCTCGGCCTCCCAAAGTGCTGTGATTACAGGAGTGAGACACCATGCCAGGCCCACTTTTTTGTTAAAGAATAAATCACAGATTGGGAAAAATGGGTTAATATTCTTAGTGGACAAAGGTAGTGTACAAATTGGCAAAAAAGAAAACACATTTCCAATACAAAAATGGGCAATGACAATGGGAGCCCTAACACTTTAAATCAGGGAAACTTACCATGAAAGCGTTTACCTGTTTTGTCCCATGAGCCATTCTGGCTGTCTGGTGAAGTCCATAAACCCCTTTCTAGGAAAAGCATTTTTATATAAAATGTAATATAAGAGATTACAAAGAATATTGATTTTATCATAATGCAATTATTAAAATATTAAAATAATTGTGACATAATACTTATGTCATTATTAATATATTACATAACTAAATTTAGAGATAATTCTAATAGTTACTGTAATTTCTGGTTAATGAGTGTAAATATTTTAAGATATCTGAGATATTATCAAAATATTTCATAATTCAAAACATAATATTAATATAACATGAAACTATCTGAGAGATCTGTGAGCAACAAAGCCACAAGAACTACTAATACACACGAGTTTTCTTTCCCACCATTCATAGTTGAAGGAAATGTTAAATGTCACATAGGGCTAGTAAAAATAAATATTTTTCCTCCAAAGACGTTTACATACATCCTAAATTCTATGCAGTCATAAGAATGATTAGTTTAGAAAGGATTTTAACAATTATACAGTTCAAGGGTTCTAACCCTGGATGGACATCACATTAATTTAGTGAATATTGAAAAAATAGAAATTCCTGGGACATGACTTATTGAATTAGAATCTCTGAGGGGAAATCCATAAGTTTGTATTTTTTTTTAATAAATTCCAGAGGTTATTCTGATACAAAGCCAATAGGGAATCCACTGAACTAGTCCAATGTTTCCAATAATTTATTCATCAAGAATTTATGGAATACATTCCCTTTTCCATCCTCAACTCTCATGGACCCGGTGTTTTGACAGAGGCTTTGTCTTACTACATGAATTAAATAATCATTAATTTTTCCCCATATTAAAAAATGTTTAACATGTACTTTGCATATACTAAAACTTATACTTTTAGTGTACCATACAGTCATGTAACCCAGTCATGTAATCACCACAATTATCAAGATAGAGAGCAGTGACATCACGCTAAAAAAATTACCTGTGTTCCTTTGGAGTAAACTCTTCCTCCTATTCCCAATACCTAGAAACCACTGATTTGTTTTCTGTCCAGGTTGTATATTTTCCAGAAACTTATACAAATGGTTCATACTATGTGTATATATTTTGAATCTGGCCCTCTTCCATTGAGCATAATGCATTTAAGATTCATACATATTGTGTGTATTAGTAGTTCATTTCTTTTCATTATTAAGTAATATTTCATTGTATTGGGGTACCAAGTATGTTTACTCATTCATTAGTTGAGGAATATTTGGATTGTTCCTAGTTTTTGGCAATTATGAATAAAGTTTCTATACACATTCATAGGCAGGTTTTATGTAAGTTTTTCTTTCACTTGAGTACATATCTAAAAGTGCGATTGCTTGGTCATATGGTAAGTGTATATTTAACTTTATTTTAAAACTCCCAAGCTGTTTTCCAAAGTGGCTGTACCATTTTTCATTTTCGCTAGCAAAGTGTGTGAGATCCCATTGCTCTGCATTCCCAGCACTTGGCATTGTCAGCTTTTTGTTTGTTTTTTCTTATTCCATTCTAATAGGTGTGTATCTCATTGTGATTTTAATTTGCATTTCCCTTATGGCTAATGAGGGCAACCATCTTTTCATGTGCTTATTTACCATCTGTGTGTTTTCCTTGGTGGATTATCTATTTAAATCTTTTGCCCATTTTATAAATTGGGTTGTTTGATTATTATTGAGGTTTGAGCTTTTAAAAAATATATTCTAGATGCAAGTCTTTCATCAGATGTTTTTCAAAGATTTTCTCCAGGTTTGTATCTTGTATTTTCATTTCCTTAATAGTGTCTTTTGAATAGAAGTTCTTAATTCTCATCTTTTTAATGCTAAATCATGGTTTTTGTACCATATCTAAGATGTCTTTGCCTAACTCAAAGCCACAAATAATCTCTCCTTTGTTTTTTCTAGAATTTTCGAAGTTTGTGTTTTATTTTCAAGTCCGTGATCCATTTTGTGTTAATTTTTATATTTGATGTAAGATATGAATTAAGGGTCATTTTTGTGTATGTGGATATCTAATTTAAACCATTCAAACAAATGATTCCTACATCATTTGTTGAAAAACTTTTCTTTATGGAATGTCCTTGACACTTTTTTTTTTAATTTTTAATTTTTTTATATATATTTTTTTTTATTATTATA
>NW_012118599.1:10283750-10305012 GCF_000951035.1 Colobus angolensis palliatus
CAATCCCACCAACAGTGTAAAAGTGTTCCTATTTCTCCACATCCTCTCCAGCACCTGTTGTTTCCTGACTTTTTAATGATTGCCATTCTAACGACACTTTTATGACAAAAAATCTATCGACTATTTTCTTGGGAATCTATTTCTTGACTTTCTATTCTGTTTCACAAATCTATGTATCTATATTTTTGCCGACAATACACTATCTTGATTATTATTATAAGCCTTGAAATCAGGTAGTGTGCATCCTTCAACAACGTTCTTTTTCTAAATTGTTTTGACTATTCTGGCTCTTTTGCCTTTCCTTATAAGTTTTAGAATCAGCTTGACAATTTCTAACAAAAAATCCTGATGACATTTGGATTGGAATTGTATTGAATTTATACAGCAGTGTGGGAAGAATTGCCATCTTAACAATATTGAGTCTTCTAGTCAATGAGCATTTGTATCTCTCCACTTATTTAGATCTTCGATTTTTCATCAGTTTTATAATTTTCAGCATACAAATCTTGCTCATATTTAAATTTATCCCTAAGTATTTCATGTAGTTTGGGTACTATTATAAGCAGCATTTTATGCATTTTTCAATTACCAGTAGTGCATTTGCTAATATATAGAAATGAGGAGTGACCTTAAATATATTGAACTTGTGTCCTGCAGCCTTGCTAGTTTCACTTACTAGTTCTAGTGGCTCTCTTTTATGATTATTTGGAATTTTCTAAATAGACAATTGTGTCATCCATGAACAGATATTATTTTAGTCTCTTTTTAGTCAGCTTGTTTTTTCTTGTCTTTTGCACAAGCTAGAACCTCCAGCACAATGTGGAATAGGAATGGAGAAAAGGGCATCCTTGTCCTGTTCCCAGTATTAGGGAGAAAATATTCAGTCTTTTACCACTCATTACAGTAGCTATACTTCTCCTGATAGATGAGATCAAGTAGGTTTTTCTAGTTTTCTGAGTGTTTTTATTTTATTTTACTAAATGTTCTCAAATGCTTTTCTCATGTCTACTGAGGCGAGAAAAATTATGTGGTTTCTTTTCTTTAGTCTGTTGATAGACTAAATAGAGAATTACGTGGAGTGATTACTGAATGTTCAACCAGCCGAGCATTCATGGGGTAAAAAATACTACCTAGCCATGGTGTATTATCTTTTCATATATTGATGGATTTGTCTTATTGCTTTTTGTTAAATATTTTTGCACCTGTGTTCATGAGAAATATTGGTCTGTCGTTTTCTTGTGATGTTTGTGTCTGGTTTTGTTATCAGGGTGATACTGGCTTAATTACAAGTGTTAGAAATGTTCCCTCCTCTTCTATTTTCTGGAAGGGTTGATATAAAATTGGCATTGTATTTTCCTTAAATGGTTAGTAGAATTTTCCAGTAAAGCTACTTGGGCCTGAAGTTTTCCTTCTTGGATTATTTTTAACTAAAAATTCAATTTCTTTATGAGTAAACTTTGACAAATTATGTCTTTCAATGTATTTTCCCATTTCCTATAAGTTGTCAAATTATAGGCATCCAGTTTTTCATAGTATTATTTTTCTCACTTTTTAATATCTGTAGATTTCTCCATTTTTATTAATCAAAAATTTTATCAAATTTGTAGTCACCCTAGTCAGATTACCAGGTTATCTCACTGGATTGATACAATTCTAGACCTAGGCAAAAAATTAGATGTTTGACTTATTAAGGTCTGTCTTCCCTATTAAGAACCATTGATTTATGTTGGTCATTTTGAACTATTTTTCTTTTAAGGTCATCATTAGTGTATTTGCAACGCAGTGGCCCAAATAGTTCTAGCAGTTATTTTTCCAGATGTTTTGGGGATTTTCTAGGTAGACATCATGTCAACTGTGAAAACCATATTTATAAAAAAGAAAATTGAGATCAGAAATGTTAAGTAGTTTTCCCAGAAACATTCCAGATGCAGGTTGAGAACTAAGGGAATTCAGCTAAATCCAAAAAAGGCAGCATTGGAGAGTATAAAATAATGAGCTAAAAAAAAATCAAGCGCAGCAGCTACAGTTTGCAATCTTTCATTAATAATTTATTGATTGGCTGGGTATGGTGGCTCACACTTGTAATCCCAACACTTTAGGAGGCTGACGGGGGGCAGATCTTGAGGTCAGGAGTTTGAGACCAGCCTGGCCAACATGGTGAAACCCCATCTCTACTAAAAATACAAAAATTAGCTGGGTAGGGTGGTGCATGCCTGTAGTCTGAGCTACTCAGGAGGCTGAGACAGAAGAATATCTTGAACCTGGGAGGCAGAGGTTGCAGTGAGCCAAGATTATGCCACGGCACTCCAGCCTGGACAACAGAGGGAGACTCCGTCTCAAAAAAATAAAAAATAAAAATAAACTATTGATTGATTTCAAACAAATGACTTTATTAAACTTGCATTTCTCTATCTGTAAAAACACTTATCTTACTTAAGTATGACATTTTGAAGAGATTGATACAAAATACCTGGCATGCACATGGTTGATGCTCAGTAAAAAGAAGCTTCCATTATTTGTCACTGCAACCACTTCAGTAACTTGAGTTAAAATTCAACTTGAGCCACTTTTGAAAGGCCAGGCTTGGTAGACAAAAAGGTCAAGTTTCTCCGGGTTGCTGAGAAAACCATCCTTAACTTCTTAAATACTCCAGCTTAGGTTCAATGAGGTTTTTGTTTGTTTTGTTTTGTTTTTTCAGTTTTAGGGAAAAAAATTATTCCTCACCCTCATCTAGAAAATACTCAATGACTCAATTTCAGTCAAGAAATGTATATTAAGCATGACATGTGACTACCTAGGCCCACTGGGAGAAACAAAAGAAGTATATGCAGAGCCCTTGCTTTTTAGAATGCTTAAAGAAGACCCAAACTCAGAGGAAAGTGATATCTATGAATCAATTAAGAAAAGGAAACTATCTCATTAGAAGTTTATTTAGAACCCAAAGCCAGACTAAATAGAGTGGACCTTGTGACTTTCTGGTGGAGGTAGACCCTGAAGAAGAAACAGGATTTGGAGAAGCAGGAGGGAAGACGGAGGGTGTCTAGCAGAGATGACAGGAGCCAGGGCTCAGAGCCGATAGGCAGGGTAGCACATGGGCATGAGGCCAGGCTGTGGAGCTTGCGTACTTAAGTCCAAGTTCCAGCTTTGTCCCCTGCTGGCTGTGTGACTTGGGCAGATTACCTAACTTTATGAACCCCTATATCCTCACTTAAAATAACAACTACCTCAAAGACTTACTGAGTAGACATGGTAACACGTTTGGAACAGCACACAGGGTAGGTATCACTAGGCAGTAAGCAGCCCAGCTTGGCAGCCACCAGGGGTGTACAAAGCAGAGTATTATGAAGTGAAATTAGACTGGAGAATTGGGATCAGAAAAAAATTTATATAATTATTCATAAATTTTATTATTAACTTTTTTAAAAGAAATCTGTCTTTTCTCTGAAAATTGTACCCTCGTGTTTTAGTATTGTCTTGATCAAGGTGGTTTTGTTGTTGTTGTTGTTGTTTTAAGACGGAGTCTCCCTCTGTCGCCCAGGCTGGAGTGCAGTGGCACAGTTTCTACTCACTGCAACCTCCCCATCCCAGGTTCAAGCAATTCTTCTGCCTCAGCCTCCTGAGTAGCTGGGACAATAGGCACGCACCACCACACCCAGCTAATTTTTGTACTTTCAGTAGAGACAGGGTTTCACCATATTGGCCAGGCTGGTCTTGAACTCCTGACCTCGTGCTCTGCCCACCTCCACCTCGAAAGTACTGGGATTACAGGCGTGAGCCACCATGCCTGGCCAGTGAAGGTTGTTTTAAGGGTCTCCTTCTTGAGAGATTTTAAAATCCACATTGTAGTCACTTTATCTTCTAAATTTTTCTGCTCTTCACTTAATAATGTGGAGGGTGGAAAGGAGGAGTCAAGATATCATTGTCTCACAAATCAATGTTGCAATATTATAAGAAGATGAACTGAATCAATCATTTTAAGTATTACAGAATAACTCAGTGTGAAATACGTGATCTGGTTAAATTGGTTTTTGCTAAATGCTTTTTTTGTTTTACTTATAACGTTTCTCTTCAGGAACTTTTAAAGTAACATTGCCTGCCAAGGGAGTATATAAGACAGAAACAGAAAATAAAAAGTTGTTAATTCTGAAGTTAAAGGATTAAGGTCTGAAAATTGATAAGAAAAACTTTAACAATGTTTTTGGCTGAAATCAAGGTATTTGTGATTCTCTCTCAAGGAATGACAAATAAGGGATATTGTTAAGCAAAATAGATGGCACCAATCTTTTTGATAATATAAATACTTTTTTTTTTTTTTGAGACAGAGTCTCGCTCTGTCGCTCAGGCTGGAGTGCAGTGGCGGTATCTCCGCTCACTGCAAGCTCCGCCTCAGGGGTTCACACCATTCTCCTGCCTCAGCCTCCCGAGTAGCTGAGACTATAGGCGCCCGCCACCATGCCCGGCTAATTTTTTTGTATTTTTAGGAGAGACGAGGTTTCACCGTGTTAGCCAGGATGGTCTCGATTTCCTGACCTCGTGATCCACCCGCCTCGGCTTCCCAAAGTGCTGGAATTACAGGCGTGAGCCACCCGGCACGGCGGATAATATAAATACTAAACAGTAACATTGTTGCTTGCATTTTTAATGTTTCTAACTAGCTGCTTTTATTTCACGGAGACACACCCTGAATGCACTATTCTGTGGTGCAGTTCTTAGAATTCACAGTAAAGGTTGGTTTTTAAAAATAAGATATAAAAATCTTCCCATGGACAAGAAAATATTTCCGTATAATTCTGTCATTGGCCAAAGTAAACATGTAAATGCTATGGAGAAGAGCCCTGGACATACGTAGTACTACCCACCCTCCTGGTAATATAATGGAAGTAGCTCAGAGCCAGGAGTCAGTAGCTTCTGAATTAGTTTGCTAGGATTACCATAACAAAGTATCACACACTGGGTATCACGCACTGGGTAGCACAAACCAGAAATTCATTGTTTCATCGTAGTTCTGGCAGTTACAGGTTCAAAAATCAAGGTGTTGGCAGGGCCGGTTCCTTCTGAGGGCTGTGAGGGAAGGATCTGCTGCAGAACTCTCTCCTTGGTGTGTAGATGGCCATCTATTCCCTGTGTCTCTTCACATCCTCTTTCCTCAGTGTGTGTCTCCTTCTATAAGGATAGCAATCACACTGGGTTAGAGGCCCACTCCACTCCACTCTACTTAATTACATCCACAATGACCCTATTTTCAAATAAGGCGACTTTCTGAGGAACTGAAAAGGAGGACCTCAACATATGAATTTAGGGGGGAAAACAATTTAACCCTTAACAGCTTTGATTTCTCATTTATAAAGCTAAGATAAAGGCATCTTCTAATATTTTGATTGCAGCTCTCTAAATTTTCTTTCAGCAAGCGTTTATAATTACTGATCTAGGTAATAGATATCCAAAGTTGAATAAAGTGCCCTCAGGAGCATATAATCTACTCAGGCCTTATTTATCTTTTGATTCTCAGAATCTAGCATAGTGCTAGACATAAAGTATGGCTCTATAAATATTTGACAACTGGTAAAACAAAAGAAGGGAGGTAGGACTGTGCTTACTTTAGATCTTCCCTAGTGAAAGAAGAATTGCTTGTCATTTCCTTAATGAGTTCAGGTTTTGTATGGGTCCAAAAGTAATGATTCTAGTGAATGTGAACATCTTAATTTAAATATGTAGATTGGATGCCTGGTGTAAATTCATCAGGGGCAACATCCTGCTTTATGTTGGTTTCTTAGACAGTCTAGATCAAAGGTTCCAGACTCTGGTATGATATCAGCAATAGATGTGATCTTGGAGATCTGGTTCTACCCTTTTGTTTTACAAGTGAGGAATCCCATCCCAGAATCACTGCCCACAGTCACATAGCCAGTGCCAGGTGCAGTCAAATCCAGAATCGTCTCTCCTCTTCCACTGCCCTTTATATGACATGATACCGCCTCTACTTCCTGCATGATATAAACAGCTCATTTCTCCTTGCCTGTGAGGGTGGGAGAGAACAGACAAGGACCACAGATACCCTTCCCTCCAACTGCTGTAGATCCTCAAATAGACCCCAATGAAATGGACAGTCAGCACGACAGAATGAAGGCAAGATGTTGGAAGTCCATTTGTTTTGGCTCAGATACTTTGCAAGGGACAAACCTCAGCCCTAAGGCTGCTCGGTGGAGAGCTAACCTCAGGAGCAAGAATATAGTGGACAACTTCATTCAGGGTTTTGATGGGCTTCAGAGAATGATGTCACCCCAAATCTCTGCCTCTGGACTGAGGGAAATGCTTTGTAGCAAGCCATTCTTCATTGTTACATACCTGGGACACTGAAGGCTGTGAAAAATAATAACTACCACAGCAACTGATATTTGGTGACCCACACCTTGTTAAGGACATTGTACTAAGTAGTTGACATGTATTATCTCATTTGATCCTCCCCACAACCCTATGACATAGGTGCTGGTATTATCCCTGTTTACAGAAGAGGAAACTTGAGAAGTTAAACAACCTGCCAAAGGTCTTAGAGCCTGAAAGGTTAGCCCATCGACCAAATCCAGCCAGGCTTTACAGCCTGCACAAACACTGGTCGGGTGGCGTAGGGCAAGTCATTTAACCTCTCAGAACTTCAGTTTGGGGTGTCAGTTGGGGATAATGATACTTGCCTTGCAGCTATGTCATGCGGATTAGATATAATACATGTAAAGCGCTTAGTACAGAGTCTATGTTGCATCAAATTAGCCACACAGAGAAGCTATTTTAGGATTCTCTTCCTGCTGTTCTCATTGACTACCTAAAAGCTTGTGGGAGAAGACATAAGTCTCTTTATATCTCAATGAGAATAAGTATGAAGTGAGGGCACAATGAGGGCACTGGGAGCCACAGGGTTGTGGACACAGTGAGAGACCCTCAAGGACACTTTGCTTATCACAGTTTTGTACAGCTGATGGAGGACAGGCTATTATTCATGCCACAAAATTAGATGGGATATTTATGGACTGGACAATAGAGAGCCTCATTTGACCTATAAAAGGCATTATTCCTGGATCCCCTTAGGATTCCCAGGGGAAAACTGAGTTCACTTATGTAGTAATACAACAGCCATGACATAAACCAGTTACAGTGTGCCAATGTCAGCATCTTACACACATTGTCCATCTCATTCTCACAGCAACCCCAGGAAATGGGAATTCTTTTACCTATTTCCATAGAGGAGGATAAAAACCTAAGTCAGCTTTAATCATAAGTCCATGATTAAAATACTGTACTTATTAGAAAAGTCTGCTTGCAAGGAAAATAATCAATTCAATATACTGTAAGCAAAGGGAAACTTTTATGATAAAATAGTATTTCACAGATTCCTGAGTAAGGAACCAGAACTAGGAATAGCAAATTATCCAACTATTCATCTCTATCTATCTATCTATCTATCTATCTATCTATCTATCTATCTATCTATCTATCTATCTATCATCTATCTATCGAATCTATCTATCTAGTCATTTATCTACTGACCTATCTCTATCTCTTTGTCTTTTCCTCTGTCTTCTTGTCCTTTTTGTAGAGCATCTCTGTATCCTTCCTCAGCCCTAGTGTAGAATTAACCACTCCATACTTCTGAAGTCATCTGCTACTGGTCCAGCCTCTCATGAGGATTTCTTTTCAAGTACCCAGGAGAAGAAACTTAGTCCAGCTCGAGTCAGTTGTCTTCCAATGTTTGTACTGGTCCAAAGCAGGCACTACTCTGCATTGCAGAGCATAGAGAAAGGGATTGGTGCTCAAAGGTAGATCAACAGAGGAAAGGTATCCTCTATAGCTATACTGCTTTTCTATGAGATATTCAAGCATTTTTTTTCATTCCAGAAAATTCAAACTAAGCATGGCCTGTATTAACACAAACATTAATTAAGGAATGTGTAATAAAGGTCCTTGATAGCTAAATAAATTGATTTAGGCAGAGAAATTAGTATATCTAAAATGCAGAGCAGCCAGAGAAAGTAAAATACACCAGACTAGTCTCCTAGGAGAGGCTTAACATGCTGTTTGGGTTCTATAGCAATGCTGTGAGATAGAAATAAAATAAAAAACACATGGGTAATTTTAAACATTCTAGTAGCCACATGTTCTAAAAAGTAAAAGGAAAAAGGTAAAATTCATTTTGATGATATATTTTATTCAACGCAATAGCCAAAATATTATCATTTTAATGTGTAATCAATGTTAAGTATTACTAATGAGACATTTTATATTTTTGTACTAAGTGTTTGAAATCTAATGTATATTTTGCATCTCAATTTGGAGGCAATTTTTTATTAGAATTATCTGATCTAATTTTCCAAAATTTACAGTTGAAAAAGTAGGCCTATAATCACATGTTCATTATTTTACATTATCTCTCATTTGTTATCAGGGATGAAGTTAATTCATGCCAGAGTTTCCTTGTCCCCTGAAATTCTATCATTGTTGGGGGGCAGGGGACAAAAGATGCTGAACGTGCAAACAGATGACACTGATGACAAAATGCAAGCAGATTTTGTCCTCTCCTGGCAATTATTGTACACAGTAGGTGCTAGCCAGGAAACAACAGTCCATGTAGACAGCACCTAATGACAGGTCCATGGGCTTTTGGCAGAAGCCAGATGAGTAAGGGTCTGTAAGTAAAGTCATGGAAAGGCCACTATGCCTAACAGCCTCAATTCTGACAGGAGCAGTTCCCTGCCAGAAAACGTAAGGTTGAGTTCTCATACTCTCCTCCCCTTGGTATTGCTGGGCCTGTTAGGGCCTTGACTTTTCTTATTCTTTTTATTCATGTTTTGATTTAGGGAAGGAAGAGATAGCTCCAGCTCCCTTTTCTTGGCATCCCAGTCTTCATCGCGCTCATCCAGAGGCAGCCCCTTCTGCTGGGCAGCACGGCGGTGGTCTTGGCACTCGGGCTCTGCCCTAGGAAAGAAAAAAGGAGCTTCTGAACTTGGAGCAGGAGGGCCTGTCCCAGCCTGGGAATCGGCCTCTATTCACAGGTTCTGCACACAGCAATTCAGTTGAGAAGGAAGGAGGCCAAGTTTGAGCATTTCCAAGTATACACTTAGGGAAGGTCTCAGACACTAAAGAAACTACTTGGACGTGGAGAAAAAATGTGTGACCCCAGTAAGATGTTAACAGACTCAAAGATAGTCACTCAGCTTGAAGAAAATGCTACTGATTCTTGAAGTGCTCACATTTATAGAGCAGCTTGCAGATTATTGGGAGACTGTTTTTGTTTGTTTATTTTTAGTTTTATTTTTCATAACTGTAAAATTGATGTGTGTTCCTTGTATAAAATTTAAAAGTACAGAAACATATAAGGAAGAAAGCGAGAATCACTCACAATCACATATATATTATATGTATGGATGGATTATGTAAAAAATATATAATTTTAAATGGATACATGGATGGATAAATAGACAATTAGATAAATAGAGCATTATACACACATAGACAAAGGGAAATATACACATATAGTTTTGTATGAGGCCAAAGGTGAGTATGTGACTTGCTTAAAGGCACTTGGAAAAGTCACTTTACAGAGAGAAAATTTGAACCAATATGAGGACAAATGGAATTTAAGAGGGTAGATAATGGTATAGGGAAGGCAAATAGCATCTTAAGTGCAAACCATTATTAAAAGCACAGTTTATTCAAAGGACAGTAAACTCGCTAGTCCTTCACCCTAAGCTGGAAGTGACCTTTCAATCTTCAGAGCACACCATGTCCTTCCTCTGCCTAGTCACTCTCTGTCTTGTATTAGTGTTATTTATGTAAACAAGTTATTTTCTCTCCCAAACAGTTAAACTTCTTGATGTCCAGCACTGTACCCGGTTTATTTTAGGTCATTTTTAGTGTCTAACTCAATAATACGCACATAGTAGAACTCAAAAATATTTGCTAAATGAGTGGTTTAATGTGAATCAATAAGACATTCCTTAAGTGATCCCCTTGCCTGAAGTCTAGCATTCTTCAATCCCACACAGTACCACTGCCAACTCCTCTACTACACTAGTAAATTGCTAATGCATCTATTTCAGCCTGTGACTCCCCTGATGAGCTCACACTCTTCTGCTTGCTCTGCTCACTGTGGTCACCCTCCCCCTCACCTGACTTTATCCTCCATTCCTCTCTAGTGTGAATGCTCTGCTTAGCCAGGCCACTCATCCCTGCACTGTCCCTGCACTATCCCTCCACTATCCCTTGCCTTCTCACATATACACACAACCTATGCACATTTCCAAGTTGGTGCCTTCACTCCAGATCAACAGTTTTTCCCCCTCCTCCACTAGCCTGCTAGCTTTCAAGATCCAGGTTAATCCCCCCCTTATTCAGGATTCTTCTCCCTAAACCCTCTAACTGTCAGAAGGGAAGTTCTTAGTGGGAGCTGATGATAAGTAGAAATGACTCACACGTGACGTGACTGATGTGACTTTGTTGTTTTTGCCGGCTCAACACTGCCTACTTTTCTTGGTAACAGCATTCCCCACTATTTGGAGGCAAGCACCCCTCCTGCATTTCAGTTACACTGGGGTCATATTTCATGTTGATTCCTGGTCACTAGGGAGGGGCTGGGATTACTTAGAGAGAGTCAGTAGAGGACAGCCAAGGGCAGGACCCTGAGGAATGTCAGCATTTAAAAGGCATGCAAGAATATATCATGAGATTTATTCTTAGAAAAAGCACATTTGAAAAGTCATAAGGAATTTTAGGAGAAGTAGAAGAAAAACTAAAAGAGAATAGCATCAGATAAAACAAAGGAGAAGGGTTTCAGTAATATTAAATACCGAATTAAGTGGAGGTAAGATGTGAATTGAGAAGAGGCAATTGATTTACCGTGAGGAGCTCCCTAATGACTTGAGTGACAGTTGATTCAGTATGAGGATCGGGGAAGAAGTCTGAAGCGTGGGTGAGGGATGAAGAACTGGAGATAATTACATAGATTAGTTTCCTCAAATGTAATGTTTCAAAGAAGTACAACTATCATGATTAATACTGATATATATATATATATATATATTATATATCTATGTTAAAGTTCCAAGGCTACATATGACTATCAAGTAATATCAGTAAGCATTCCTATCATAATATTCAAGCAAATGAAACAATGTTGCCTTTTTGAGAGAAAAACATATTTTGAAACTTTTACAGGCAGACATAAAGACAGTTGACATTTCCAAAAAGGCACACATAATTTATGAAAATCTATTACGTTCCCAATTTAGTACAAACTCAAAGCTGATCTAATTTTGATATTTAAAATGCACCTCTTTCCTCTGGCTGAAAATGAAATAACAAACCCTTCCAATTAATAGACATTTAAAACCTACTCAATTTGATTGCTAACAAGTCAGAGGAAGGACATGTTGTCTCTCCCCAAGATTTTACGACCTAATGTTTACCGTGATCTTAGATCTTGCAAACACAAACTACTAAAGAATTCAGGTGTTTCTTGATTTATATAGTCAAAATTCTATTCCACTGGGGAGAAGAAAGAGAGGGTAGTTGTTTATGGGTATGGAGTTTCAGTTTTACAAGATGAAAAAGTTCTGGAGATCTGTTTCACAACAATGTAAATGTACATAACACTGATGAACTGTATACTTTAGAAACAGTTAATATGGTACATTTTATGTTATGAGTTTTTCATCACAATAAAAATACAGAAACTATTCAAAGATTCTATTTTTTTACACAAATTATTACTATAAAACATGTTAGACACTCTGAGAGGATAAGTGTTTTTCCTTTTGGATTAAAAAAAGTAGATTAGCTTTCAAGTTGCTTAGAAGTGTAGGGAAGAAGAAAGACACAGAGGAATTCAGAAGGGCCTCTAACTTTTTGTTTGTTTGATAATACCTATTTGAACATGTTCACAGTCCAGAAAGAAGTCAAGGGAAAGGAAAAAACACTAAAAATACAAGAGAAAGAGTAAAGATGTAACAAAAAATACACGAATAATGAATGGCCTTCTAGAAGACATAAAGGATTGGATCAAGAGTCTATATGGAGGGATAACACTTTACAAAGGAGGGACAGGACGGCAAGAAGGAGCTGATGTAAATATACATAAAATCTGCGGTATGAGAGTTGAAAAATTTGTAACTCATGGCTTCAGTATTTTTTCTAAAGTAGAAGGCATACCTCTGAAAGCCAGGCTGAGGTGTGATGTTGCTTTAGAATTGCCAATGAGGGAGTAGGACAGGAAGAGATAGCCAAGCTGCTCTGAGGGCTCAGATAAAAGTGGAAATATTCAAACTGCTGGTGATACCCATATATTGACATGTGGGATTTTCTCTAGCTGAACAAGCATAAACGTGGAGAAGACAGAGATTCATCTAAGGTTGGGAATTCTGGGTTATGTGCTGGGTTGAGAATTAATAGCAGGAATAGCGGGAAGAGAGTAGAACAATGAAATGTATTATGGTACTCATATGGTAAAGGAAATTTAGTGAGACCTTCAGGAAGGTGATAGATTAGGAGAAAAAGGAGAAGTTGAATGATAAGAGATGTTGATGAATTCAAGACCTGGTGATAATGCAGGAACTGATAAAGTGAAGAGAGCTATGGTCACATTGTGGTATGTTAGGATTTTAAAAAGTTCAGAGAACAATGTCTGCTGATGCTGAGGTCCACAGAGGATGGAGATCATTGAATGTAGGGGATGATGGATGAAGTTGGGGAAAAGTGAATCCGTGAGTCAGGACTCAAGTTTCTGCCTCTTTACTCCCCAAATCATCTCAATTGTGATATTGGATATTTTTAATGTAAGACATTACCCTTAAGAGAATGTCTCTTGGGTTACTTCTATGGATAACTAACCTCACCATAGGCAAAATTTTCACTTGTTCAATTCTCTGAAGATAACTGCATTTTCAGGTTCTTCGAAGGGCACCCCATCATGAACTGCCCCTGTAGATGGCATTGCTCTCTATATCATTTGGTTTCCAAGCAATGATGCCCTCGCTCTGATACTCTACTTTCTTTTGTATGAATTGCTT
Source organism: Colobus angolensis palliatus (assembly GCF_000951035.1). Lineage (NCBI taxonomy): Eukaryota > Metazoa > Chordata > Mammalia > Primates > Cercopithecidae > Colobus > Colobus angolensis. Next base: position 10,296,803 of record NW_012118599.1, read on the forward strand.
GCCAAAACAATCAAATTCTAAGTTTCCAAATTTTGTTCAGTCCCTCTCAGAGCTATAACTGTTATGCAAATTATTGGTGCTTAATTATGTTTGAATGCTTGGCTGAGTGAAAAAAATAAACAGGTGCTAGATAAGTTCTTTGGTGTGCATATAAGTAGGGCATTCACAGATGAACGTAGAGGTTTTAAAAGTTAGGAGGGTACTGAAAAATTGAAGTCTAATTCACCTGCCTCACTTTAAATATGAGACAACTGAGAGTTGGGAAGCTGCCTTGACTTGCACAAGGTCAGACAGCCAGTCTGGATGCCTTTCAGAAAGCTGAAGGTCATGTGATTCTTGCACCATGTCCCATCTTCAAACTTGGTATCCCAATTTTCTTATCTGAGAAAATTTTTGCACACACAACATGTCAATATAGTTTTGACCCCCAAACTAGTCTTTTAAGTGAAACGTTAGTAAAAATAACTCAACTAAAAAAATCAATAAAATAATTGTCCATTGGCTGGATTTCCTCATTTCATTTTCATTGACCTGAGACCACAGAATCAGACAAGATCTTCATCACAGATTCCTGTTCCTCTGCTCCTTCTACAGGTGGAAAAAAAAATAAACTTACTTTTCCAGAAATGCCACACAGGCTTTCTGCCCATAGATCTGTGCAATCCTCTTTGGTGTGTCTCCAAAGAAGTCGGGGGCATCGATGGCAGCGTGCAATGCATGGAGAGTTCTGAGTACATTCAGATGGCCTGATTCTGCTGCAAAATGAGCTGGGGTCCAGCCCACACTAGTAACCAGGCAGGGCCTGGCTCCGTATTCTATCAGGAGCCGTAACACCTCCATTTGCCCTTAGAGGTACCAAGAAGAAACAGGATGAGGTTAGGATAAAGATGTCCCGAGTGGCCTGAGGCCAGGGCCAGCCTAGGTAATACAATGGAAACGGAAACTTTGCCTTTGAGGAGCCTCCAGTTTCTTATCATCATTCCCTCCTCCCTTTTCCCTCTTCTCACCAGGAACTCAGTGCCCTACCTTACCCCTCGAACCTAGTTCTCACCCAGGGCCTGAGCCCTGCAAGCCTTCCCTGTCCTCCTTCCAGGACACTCCCCTATCCTGTGCATTGCCACAGGCCCTGCCCAGGAATCTTGCTTTCTCTCCCAAGCCACACTATACCTGTCTATTGGTAAGGCCCACTCTGTTTTTGACAGTCTCAACATTGAACCAAAACCAAATATTTTAAGTCCTATTTACATGATAGCTAGCACAGGTTAAGAGCACAGGCTTTCTAGTTGATAGATGTGATTTCATATCCTGCCAATCCCACTTGCTAACAAGTGGCACCTCAGATAAGAAACAAATATCTGAGGCCAGTTTCCTAATTTGCAAATTAATGATATATATATATCACTGAATTATATCACTGAATTCTTGTAGAGTACAGGCAAAATCACAGACATGAAGTACACAGTACAGTACCTAGCACATAGCAAATGTTCACTAAAAGATGCTTTGGTATAGCTACCATTACTTTGCACTTAGATTTTTGCAAAAATATCCCAACTAATTTCTCAGCAGCCAGTCTTGCTTCTTGTCAACCCATTCTCCACACAGGAATCACAATAAATGTTTAAAAAGCAAAGTTGACCATAACACTTTCTTACTTAACATTCTTTAATGGCTTTCTATTGCCAAAGACTTTGAGAAGCCCATTGCCGGAGTTTTTGCCACTATCTTCCTCTAGTTCTGGAACTGAGCTATGTAAGGCGTGGGAGATTCAATGATGAATGAAACAAAGTTCCTATCCTTCTTTGTGATGCTCTATTCCTGTTAAAGGTTGAGAGGGCAAAGGACTAATATTAATTGAGAGCAGACTATACGATAGGCACTGTACACTCGTTATTTTACTGAATTCTCATCACAGGGCTCCAAAGTGGCATTGCTGCACATATTATTTAGGTAAATAAACAGGCCCAGAGACATTAAATAACTAGCTTAAGGTACTACAACTAGTAAGTGGTGATGTCAGGATTAAAATGTTCCATCTGGGGCTGGGTGTGGTGGCTCACGCCTGTAATCCCAGCATTTTGGGAGACTGAGGCAGGAGGATCACTGGAGGTCAGGAGTTCAAGACCAGTCTGGCCAACATGGAGAAACACTTTCTCCATTAAAAATACAAAAATTCACTTGTCATGGTGGCACGTGTCTGTCATCCCAGCTACTCAGGAGGCTGAGGCAGGAGAATCGCTTGAACCCAGGAGATGGAGGTTGTAGTGAGCTGAGATTGTGCCACTGCACTCCAGCCTGGATGACAGAGCAAGACTCTGTCTCAAAAAAAAGAAAAAAAAATGAAATGAAGTTTCCATCTGGCTCTAAAGAAATGTTTGTTCCACTCCCCCACATAGCTATTGATTGATAGCCTCATGAATGGTGGACTCAAAAGGGCAGATCTACCTAAGCATTGCCCACTCACCTTTGATTGCAGCCCAGTGAAGTGGGGTCCGGTCATTCCAGTCTACATCTTTGTAGTTTGGGTCACAGAGACCTTTCTTTAAAATCTTCTTCACTAAGCTGTAGTCTCCTGCAGCAACAGCTTGGTGAAGCTTTGTCATGTCTGACATTTTGGCCAATTCCATGACAGAAAACAACTGTGGGAGAGACATGTCACTTAGAAAATTCTATGTAACCCTTTATTCTTAGCCAGTAATCCCATAGACTTCCGTATCATTTATTTCCTTTCCCGCCACATGCATTTGCCTCTAAGTTTACCTCATGTGTGTGGCATGAGTGTGTACTTAGACCTTAGCTCCTGTGGTTAATGCCTGCCTGTCCCCTACCCTAAAACTATTGGTGGCTCCCACTGCACACAGAATAATGTCTAAACTCATGGGCTGACACACTGCTACCCGGCCTCAAAACATCCTCTAGTGCTATTTCTTACTCCTACTTCAGAGTTCTAGTCATGTTCCCTTATGTTAGTTGTGTAATTCTGTGCCTTATCTTTCTTATCTGTAGAATGGATATAATCTGCCAGGGTTGTTGTAAGGATAAATGTCAATTTGCAAAAAAAATTATATTGGATACAGAGCAGGTACTCCATGAAAATTAAACAGTATTAACATTGTTACACCAGTTGAGATGGACACGCAATCACACAAATAAATACCTAAAAATTGTTATTAATGTTATGCCATAAACCAGCAGTTCTCAAACTATGGTCTGTAGACCCTCAGAAATCCCTGGAGCTCTTTCAGGGGATCAGTGAAGTCAAAGCTGTTTTCATTATATTAAAATGTTACTGGCCTTGTTTCACTGTGTTGACAATTGTTCGGATGGCTCAAAAGCAATAGTGTAGAAAACTGCTGGTGCCTTAGCATGAAGCAAGGCAATGACACCAAACTGGACCTGGAAGCATGCCATTCACCACACACTCAGAGTCAATTTTAAAAAGCCAGTTACATAGGAACATCCTAAATGAAATGATAAGAATTATTTTTATTAAATCTTTATCTTTGATTACATGACTTAATAAATGTAGTTTTAGAATATTGTACAGTGAAATGTGTGAACGTTTAGAAAATATTTATTACCCTAAAGACAAATATTTTCCATGACAAAGAAAGGATGTTACAAAATCATGCATGGATAAAGAGATCCATTTGGTAGACCAATGGATTTTAATAAAACAGTATAGAAAGTGCATTGATACCATTTCAGACTGCACATTGCAGCCAACCTTTAAGACACTACAACTTATACAATTTTGTTGTAGTATCAAACAATATCCACCATTATCTGAATATACTCCTCCTTTTTCCAACTTTATATATATAATATATACATGTATATATTATATGTACACACATATATGTGTATATAATATACATGTGTATATATGTATTGTATACAATATATAATTATATATTATATACATGTGTATATGTATATATGTGTATATATATCATATACATATATGTATATATGTGTATATATATTGTATATACATGTGTGTGTGTGTGTATGACCACATTGTCTTTATCTACTTTAACCAAAACAACAAACTGAATGCAGAAGCAGATACAAGAATCCAGCTGTCTTCTCTTAAGTCAGATATTAAAGAGATTGGGCAGGGGAGCATAAACCTATGTGACTAGTCACATTTCTTTTGTTTTGGAAAATACATTTATTTTCATAAAATGTCATTTATATTATAGTGTAATAAGTTTATTACAGTCTTTTAAATGAACTAATCAATATTTAAAAGTTTTCTCAGTTTTAATTTCCAATAGAATAAATTGACAGCTATAACCCACATAAACAAAGCTCTCTGGGGCTCTCAATAATTTTTAAGAGTATAAAGAAGCTCTGAGAACAAAAAGGTTGAGAGGTGTTGGTGTAAACAAGGAGCTGAGATAGAAAACAAGAGTAGGGAGAGTACCATTTGAGATGGGGCCGTTGGGAATGTCTCTGATCTCAAGATTTAAGTTGGGATCACAAGAAGGAGCTGGTGTCAACCTCACCAACTGTGACCAGCAGCAGCAGCCCCTGGGAACTTGATAGAAACACAAAATATTGTGCTCAGCCCCAGACCTACTGAATCTGAAACTCTGGGCCAGGGCTGGCCATCTTTGCTGTGGTAAGCCCTCCAGGTGAGTGCATTGAAATATGTGAACAGCCCTGGAAGGAGAGAAAGAAAATAAACGAAATTAAAATGCAATACCCTAAATGCCTAGGGGACAGAGAGAAAGAGCCATTCACAAAGACTGGGAAGTAAAAGGAGCTTTCTCTAAAAGTGGCCTAAGCTGGGTCCTGAAGGGATGGGTCAGAGACATATTTGCAACTGATGGAGGTGGAGGATCCCCTGCTGAAGAACAGCCATGTCTGTGGCCGGAGTCACACACTGCAAAGGGCAAGTGGTTCCTAATGTGTAAACCAAGAGTCAATAAACTTTTTCTGTAAGGAACCAGATAGTAAATATTATTATGCCAAGAGGGGAAAAAAAAGAGGGGAAAAAAAGAGAAAAATATATATGCTGAGAGTCTATTATACACATGAAAGAGAAAACTCCTGCTCCACCCTGCCCTACTTTCCTGGGGTAGATCTTTCTACCTTCTTTGTACCCTGGAGGGTATCTCCTCAGCTGGAGATATTCTTAGTGGAAAGAGGACAGGCTTGAGGGGGAAGGGCCTGGTCGGTGAGATGGTCAGTTTCACTCTGCCCTAGTGATGCTCAGATCCCAGTGAGCTTTCTCTCCTCCTAGAGGGGTCATCTTCAGTTAGTTGGCAGGAGACAAGGTGGCTCATGGAGCCACCAACTCCCATACTGAAATTCCACTGCTCAGTCCCAGCAGTTACCACCAGGAGAGTCCCCATTGTGTAGGTGGTGACCAGCAGGGCCCGGGCAGTGGCCAGACACAGCTGTGGGCTGCTGACAGGGCAGCAGGGACAGAGGGCATTGCCTGGGCTTGCTCTGGGAGTCTCACTGTGCTATCCCATGGAGGTTCAGCACCTTAAATGGTGACCACGGGCCTACAAAAACGGGGTGAGCCAGATTTGGTCTGTAGACCATAGTGTGGCAACCTCTGATGTATACAAATCATTAGAGATCTTATTAAAATGCAGATTCTAATTTAGTAGGTCTGGAACCTGGCCTGAGATTCCACATGTGTAACAAGTTCTCACAGTGCTACTAGCTCACTTGCCACACTCTGAGTAGCAATATCTCTGTGGCTAAAAAGTAAGGTATAGACTGGCAGGAAGCAAGATTGGAGAGCTGAGGAGGGAGTAAGGATGTGGCAGCTGTTCTCAACTGAGGGGTTACATGAGAATCAGCAGTGGATTTTAAAAAACACAGATGCCTGGGTCTCAGTCCAAAAGGTATCAGAATTTTTGGGTGTGCAGGACAAGGATTGGGCATGTTTTGTGAAATAGATGCTCTGTACATTCTATGTTAGGTGAGAGAGAAGATGGCACAGACTGCATTTTACTTTTAAAATTCATTTTAATAAAATCCCTTACACTGGAGTGTTTGATCAATGATAAAATCGTAAACAAAAACACTAGAGTGTTTCTAATCTGAAGGTGCCACTAAAACAAAACCAATTTTTAAATCAGTATCTAGAAGTCTTTTTGCTTGCCTTTCATAGAAGCCTTCAAGCAGGTTTACATTTCAACCAACCTCATATGTCCCACATTTGAGTTCATGCCAAGATTCCATAACTTCCCATGGATGAGTTGCAATTCAAGTGGAAGCATTGGGCAGCAAAATTTACTTCCAGAGAAATGGAAAATCTGATTCTAAAAAATCATATGGAAATGCAAGGGACCCAGAAGAACCAAAACAATCTTGAAAGAGAACAAAGTTAGAGGACTCACACTTCCTGATTCCAACAAGTATACCAGGACAATTCAGTGACAAAATAATAGTCTTTTCAATAAATGATGCTGAGACAACTGGATATCTACAGGTAAAAGAATGAAGTTGGTCCTTTCCCTCACAGAGATTTATTCCTGTGTTTTCCCCTAAGAGTTTTATAGTTTTAAGTCTTACTATTAGGTCTGTGATCCATTTTGAGTTAATTTTTATACATGACATACTTGCCACAAAACAATTGAACATAAATGTAAGGGTTTTTTTTTTCTAGACTCTCAATTCTACTCCATTGCTCTAAATATCTATCTTCATGCTAGTACTACAGTCCTAATTACTGTAGGTTTGTAGTAAGTTTTGAAATGGGAAAGTCTGAGTATTCCAATGGGCTATATACCCAAGAGAAGAAAAACAGATATCCATATAAACATTCGTACATGAATGTTCATAGAAGCATTATCTATAATAGGCAAAAGTGGAAATATCCCAAAGGTTCATTGATAGATGGATACACAAAATGTGGAATATCCATATAAAGGATTATTATTTGGCAATAAAAAGGGATAAAGTACTGATACATACTTTATGGATGAACCCTGAAACATGCTAAGTGAAAGAAGCCAGTTACAGAAGACCACATATTGCATACTTCCATGTATGTGGAATGCTCAGAATAAGCAAATCTAGATAGCTAGAATGTATACTATAGGCAGCCTAGGGCTAGGATGGAGGTTGGGGTGGGGAGTGACTGCTGATAAGTACAGGATTTCTTTTTGAGGTGATGAAATATTCTTAGATTAGATGCTTTCACAACACCAAAAGGCCAAAAACCACTGAATTGTACATTTTAAATGAATCCAATTTTATGGTATGTGAATTGTATCTTAATAAAGTTGCTTTAAAAAATAACTATTAATTGGAAGCTTTCTACAAAACAAAAACAAACACAATTTGTTTGCAGAAAATATATGCAATTCACTAGCTCAGCATTGACTACTGAAATTTATCAATTGGTTCCTTTAGCAACCAATCCTTGTGAATTTGATTAAATGCACTTGATTTCCTATCTTTCTGGTGGATGTGTCTTTACCAGAAATATAGGAAATCAAGTGCAAAGTAGTCAATAAATATCAGTTCTAATAAATGTGAGTAATTTTTAATAACTATAGTAAATAAGAGGGGGCAACATAAAGGAACTTACTGTCTTGTGTGAAATCCAAGGAGCTCTGTGCTTGCAGGCAGTCCTAACTATCCAGAGTGTTGTGCTCATGCCATGGAAACTGACTCCTCCTTCTGCATGAAAGCCAGCCAGTCAACTTCAGCTTCCCTAGGTGTCTGGTGGGGTGGGATTCCCAGTCTGCTTCACATCCCACATCCTAACTGTTCAGCAGTTCCAGCCATCTTTTTTAGTCCAAATGTGCTGGCCCTTAACAGGATCTTTCAAATAGTATTTAATGCAAAAATTAAAATTAAAATTAAAAAAGCTGTGAATGATTTTCTGCCCACATAACTCTGTGATGGAGGTAGGCTGCGTAGTGACCATGTATACATAGGAGATGTGAGACCTGTTGGGGAGTGGGGACAGTTTGGGCTCCTCACATTCAGAATCAGTTGTCAGGTCTTAGGCAAGTTCCTTAACTTTAGAGAGGTTTTTTTTTTCTTCCTCAACAATAACATGAAATTTTAACATCTTTTTTGTATAGTGCTATTAAATATGATTAGCTAAAATAATTTAGAAAACACTTGGCACAGGGTAGATGCTTTTACAAAGAAGAAGAAGAGGAAGAGGAGGAGGAGGAGGAGGAGGAAGAAGAAGAAGAAGAAGAAGAAGAAGAAGAAGAAGAAGAAGA
>NW_012118599.1:10305296-10378034 GCF_000951035.1 Colobus angolensis palliatus
GAGGAAGGCCAATGAAAAATTCCTAGGTGCTTTCTTTTTACTTCCTGTTTTTACCCCTTGCTCTAAGCGAAAATCTACCATATTGATGATGATGCTGGTCAAAAAGACCTTATTTCTTCTTCCTCCCTTTCTACATTTTCCCTGCCTTTTCCCTCTCTCCTTCCTTCTCTTTTTCCCTCTCTCTGAACGGAGTTCCTCTCTCTCACTCTCTCTCTCTTACTCTCTTTCCCACCTCCCTCATTCTCCATCCATTTCTCTCCCTGCCTTTCTTCCCACATATATTTAGCAAATGCCTTATATCTGTCAAGCCCCACTGTACTGGGCCCTTGGAAGATCAAGATACCCATTGTTCCTGTCTTCCTTGAGCTTATGGTCTAGATAAGAATAAACAAGAAAACAAATAAGTGTACACAAGTAGACTCACAACCTGTACAAGTACCATGAACAAAAAACGTACAATAGCAGACAACACCAGGAAAGGAGTGTGGGCAACCTTTGGGGATGACATTTGAGGGTCTGAGGGGAGACCTGGCACAGGAGAAGAAATCAAGCATCTGAAGAGCTAGGGAAGGTGACCTGGGTGGTGGGAGGAGAGGAGCTTGGCTTAGATGAAGAATGAAGAAGAGGAGGACACAGCTGGTTTATGGAGTGTGGGGCAAGTAGAAGATGAGATCATTCCCGGTCTACTAGGACATGGTAAGGAGTTTGGATTTTATTCCAACTACAAAGAGTAGACATTGGAAGCACTTAAACTGTGAAGAAGAATGTGCAACTTTCATTTTCTTGAAAAACTACTTTGACTATTATGCGGAGAATGGAGCAAAAGGAGACAAGATGGAAAGCAGGAAGACTGCTGAGGAGTCTACTGTGGAAGTCTAGACAAGAAAGGATGGTGACTTGGTGAACTGTGGCCATAGAGATGAAAGAAGTGAGTGAAATTAAAAGTTTTTTAGGAGGGAACATTGACAGGAGTTGCCAACGGATTAGACATGAGTACTGGGGGGAAAGAGGGCATCAAGGATGACCCTTGGGTTTCTGGCTTGATGAACCTCATGGAAGGTGGTGACATTGGTGGTAGGTGGTGTCTGGGGTAGGGCCAGGTTTGGGTAAGGGAAGGACAGTACAAATGAAGTGTTCTGTTTCAATGTGTTAAGTTTGAGATACCTACGAGACACCCAAATATCAAATAGGAATCTAGAATTCTGTGACTTTGGGCTAAAGATACATATACTGGAGTTATCAGCATATAGGTGTCATTTAAAGATATAAGAGTATATAAGATAATCTAAGGATAGCAAGTGCAGAGAGGAGACCCAAGCTCTCAAGCCCTTAGCTCTGGCAGCAAAGAGTAATTAGCAAAGGGTATTAAGAAGCAGCACTGAGAGGTAGGAGGAAAACCAGGAGAATTGAGTCTTACAGAAGCCAAGAAGAGAAGAGTGTGGTTAGAAGGAGTAGCTGTCAACCACTTAAAAGGGAGTAGAGTTTAATGTGTGTCTATCACAACCAGAAAGATGCATATGAGACCCCTCCCCCACCCTCAAAGAGCTCAGTATCTCATCACCCTTTCTAAGATTTGTAACAGTTCCGGTTTATATCAGGGGAACCTGCCCCGGATAGTTAACGTGGGTTCTTCTCTATTTCCCTAAGCATTGACTGGTTTGAGAAATAAAGGGAAAGAGTACAAAAGAGAGAAATTTTAAAGCTGGGAGTCCAGGGGAGACATCACATGTTGACAGGTTCCATGATGTTCCCTAAGCCATAAAACCAGCAAGTTTTTATTAGTGATTTTCAAAAGGGGAGAGAATGCACAAATAGGGTGTGGGTCACAGAGATCACATACTTCACAAGGTAATAAAATATCACAAAGCAAATGGAGGCAGGGTGAGATCACAGGACCACAGGATGGGGCAAAATTAAAATTGCTAATGAAATTTTGGGCACGCATTGTCATTGATAACATCTTATCAGGAGGCAGGGTTTGAGAGCAGACAAACTGTCTGACGAAAATTTATTAGGTGGGAATTTCCTCGTCCTAATCAGCCTGGGAGCATTACAGGAGACCAGGGCTTATTTCACCCCTTCGGCTTTGATCATAAAAGACGGCCGCCTCCAAGGGGGCCGTTCATAGGCCTACCCTCAGGGGTGCATTCTCTTTCTCAGGGATGTTCCTTGCTGAAAAAAGGAATTCAGTGATATTTCTCCTATTTGCTTTTGAAAGAAGAGAAATATGGCTCTGTTCTGTCTGGCTCACTGGCAGTCAGAGTTTAAGGTTATCTCCCTTGTTCCCTGAACAATGCTGTTATCCTGTTCTTTTTTCAAGATGCCCAGATTTCATATTGTTCAAACACACATGCTCTACAAACAATTTGTGCAGTTAATACAATCATCACATGGTTATGAGGTGACATACATACTCCTCAGTTTACGAAGATGACGGGATTAAGAGATTAAAGTAAAGGCAGGCATAGGAAATCACAAGGGTATTGATTGGGTAAGTGATAAGTGTCCATGAAGTCTTCACAATTTATGTTCAGAGATTGCAGTAAAGACAGGGGTAAGAAATTATAAGAGTATTAATTTAGGGAACTAATACATGTCCATGAAATTTTTGCAATTTATGTTCTTCTGCCATGGCTTCAGCCAGTCTCTCCGTTTGGGGTCCCTGACTTCCCACAACATCTCTCCCTTTCTTTTTATATAAATGTGCCATAGCAATGAAGGCTTGTTCATTCTCTTGATTTTTAAACTGGATTCTTTGACTGGTCTGGCACACTAAAAACAAGATGATTACACAGAGAAACATAATTCCAAAATTTACTACAGTGGAGTCCCCAGTAGACTTAATCCAAGTAGTGAGGTTTAATCCATAAATATTTTCTGCCACCTGATCTAATACCTCAGCTCCAGGCACAATGGATAAGTGAGCTTGAGAGGTTTCAAAAATTTGTTGCTTTAATTTGGTTACGTCCAATGATAAATTATCTTCCCTACCCAGAAGGTGTCCTTTGACCATTTCCCATGAATGATCACTCTTGTTATAGGAATACAGGGTGATACAGAAATCAGAGGTATTCCAGTTGCACTGCATTTGCATGCGATGTTCGAGACTCATTACCCAATCTCCAAGCCAAATAACAGACTGTCTTAAATCATTAATTTGATTAACCAATTTTTGATCAATGCCTTGTTGAGAATTCCACATTTGGGTGGAATTGGTTTGCCGGTCATTAACAAAATGAGCCATTTGAATAGATTGATGTAATGTCATTCCAGCAGTGGTGGCCAGTGCAGTGACTGTAATTAAGCCCATGATCACAGCGATTAAAGTGAAAACAAATCTCTTAGATCTTTTTAGAATTCGCTGTAACACTTCATTAATTAAATGTATTGAGTGGGAGGATTTCCAAGGTCTGGGCAAGATTACTGGAATCCAGATTCCTTCTCGAGCTCGAACCAACATTACACTTTTCCTGAAGTCAAAATGGGAGTTAATACAACAGTAAAAGTAAATTTTTAACAATCCAATTTATGTAAAGCAATATGAAAAAAAGACAATCTTTAAGATCAATAACTATGAGGGGCCAATTTTTAGGTATTAAAGCAGGGGCAGGCATGCTGGGTTGGACGGCTCCCATAGGTTTAATTACAGTGTTAATGGCCCTTAAATTGGTTACCATCTGCCACTTGCCTGATTTCTTTTTTACTAGAAACACTGGAGAATTCCAGGGGGAAAGAGAGGGTTCCACATTTCCAAGTTGTAACTGTTCAGTAACCAGTTGAGTTAAACCCTACAGTTCTATTTATTTATTTTATCTTATTTATTTATTTATTTTAGAAAGCAGCCACTGCTGAATCCAAACGTGTGTGTCAGATTTTCATTGTAAAGGGATAGGATCAGGAGGCGTGGCAGCGGCCGTCACTAAAACAGTCCTGTTTTCTTTTATAATAACTGGGAGGGGTTTAGTAATCCCTTCATGTTTTGGACTGAGACCGAGTCCAGGAACAAACCCCATGTTTTCCATCATATGCTGACTGGGAGCACTATAAGAGTTATGTGGAATATTAATTTTAGCCTCAGTATCTACTAGGCCCTCAAAACTTTTTTCCTTTAATGTGTACGGTGTAGGTGGGCCATTGTTTAGAAATTACATTAATCCAAGAAGTGGCCTTTTCACTGCTGGAGCCCATCTTAGGGCCACCATCCCAGGGCCGCGTGTCTTATCTCCTTTGTTTAAAACGGTATTAGGTAGTAAAAGCAATTGAGCTTGTTTAACAGTAGTAAAAGAAACAGGAGCTTGACCTGGGGCACATAATTTATCCCAAGCTCTCATACACACCTTTGTTACTTGTTTTGTGATAAGAGTATCAAAGCCTAATTGGGCATAAGTATTAGAGAAACTATCAGAACCTGTGAGCTGAGCCTGAGTAATTAGAATGCCATTAGTTCGATTTAGTTGAGCCTGCAGACAGGCCTCCTCTGCCCACCAGGCTGAGCTGGAACAGCTTTTTGCCAAAAGGTCCCAGTCTAAAGGAAGCAAAATGACCTCAGTACAAAAAGTTTGTAATATCATTTTAACGTAAGGAGAAGTAGGGTGATACTGAGTACGAGCATCCTTAAATTTTTTTAAAAAAGTAAAATTGAGCAGCGCATATCGACACAGACCAAAATGAGAGTGTGAGAAAGGGGAACTGAAGGAGTAGAAGAAGCAGAAGTATACTGGTGATTACAGGCGTTTATGTGTGAAGAAGGGTACAGAGAAGCTGGTTGAGTGGATGGCAAAGTGACCAGTTGAGGAACCGAGATGACAGGAAAGTGAGGGGCTGAAGTGGACAGGAAGGGCCTGTAGAATTATAGGTAAATTGTAGTTTGGTCCTGGAGCCATTAGGTGACACCCAGAGGCAAATGCTGCAAAGGTTTGAAGAGGGAAGAATTAGCATATCTATGGTCCATATGGTCCTGGGCTGTGTGAGTCCTGGCCTTGGGAGCTTCAAGTACTGGCTCTTCATGAAAAAAAGTACGATCATCAGGGGGTAACATTAAGTCAAAGTCACTGGAGTTAGACATCGAATTTTTGGTGTCTTTAGGTAGGGGAGGAGTAGTTGAAGGGAGAGGCTGATCAGATAACGAAGGCCCTGTGGGAGAGGAAAGTTGAGGAGGTATTAGTATGGCATGCACCAAGGCCCAATCATCCCAAACAGTGATGGGAACATAATTCCCTGTCCAGACCAGTTCCTGGAATGCTGCAGCAAGATCCCATACTTTTACATATATGGTTCCTTTTTCAGGAAACCAAGGACAGTATTCTTCCACCACCCTGAATAGAGTGACCATATTTTCCGTGGTTACTCGGACCCTTCCCTGTTTTAACAGGTCTACATCTAAGGTTTCTTTTTCAGGAAACCAAGGACAGAATTTTACCCCTGCCCTGAATAGAGTGACCGTATTTTCCATGGGCACTCAAACCCTTTTTTATTTTAACTGGAGTTTAATATAGAAGAGGTAAGTATAATTTTTATACTCCGTGTAACCCACAGTTAACCCAGACCATACACAGACTACTTACCAGTCATCAGGGAGTTGAACACGCATATCTGTGGACCATACCGATGACGTTTCTCCACACCTACCAAAGGGAATCAGGTTCCCATATGCACCTAGGAAAAAAGAAAAAACCACTTTGGTGCATCAGATATTGGGGGAACCTGCCCCCGATAGTTAACGTGAGTTCTTTTCTACTTCCCTAAGCATCGACTGGTCTGAGACAGAAAGGGAAAGAGTACAAAAGAGAGAAATTTTAAAGCTGGGTGTCCGGGGGAGGCATCACATGTTGGCAGGTTCCGTGATGCTCCCTAAGCCATAAAACCAGCAAGTTTTTATTAGTGATTTTCAAAAGGGGAGGGAGTGTACGAATAGGGTATGGGTCACAGAGATCACATGCTTCACAAAATAATAAAATATCACAAAGCAAATGGAGGCAGGGTGAGATCACAGGACCACAGGATGGGGCAAAATTAAAATTGCTAGTGAAGTTTCAGGCACGCATTGTCATTGATAACATCTTATCAGGAGGCAGGGTTTGAGAGCAGACAAACTGTCTGACCAAAATTTATTAGGCGGGAATTTTCTCGTCCTAATAAGCCTGGGAGCACTACAGGAGACCGAGGCCTAATTCATCCGTTCGGCTTTGACCACAAAAGATGGCCGCCTCCAAGGGGCCGTTCGTAGGCCTACCCTCAGGGGTGCATTCTCTTTCTCAGGGATGTTCCTTGATGAGAAAAATAATTCAGTGATATTTCTCCTATTTGCTTTTGCAAGAAGAGAAATATGGCTCTGTTCTGTCTGGCTCACTGGCAGTCAGGGTTTAAGGTTATCTCCCTTGTTCCCTGGACATTGTTGTTATCCCGTTCTTTTTTCAAGGTGCCCAGATTTCATATTGTTCAAACACATATGCTGTAAAAACAATTTGTGCAGTTAACACAATCATCACAAGGTCCTGAGGCGACATACATCCTCCTCAGTTTACAAAGATGACGGGATTAAGAGATTAAAGTAAAGACAGGCATAGGAAATCACAAGGGTATTGATTGGGTAAGTGATAGTGTCCATGAAATATTCACAATTTATGTTCAGAGATTGTAGTAAAGGTAGGCATAAGAAATTATAAAAGTATTAATATGGGGAACTAATAAATGTCCATGAAATCTTCACAATTTATGTTCTTCTGCCATGGCTTCAGCTGGTCCCTCCATTTGAGGTCTCTGACTTCCCGCAACAGGTTCAGCTTGATTTCATTGGACAAATACTTGATGAGTAACTAGTATGTGTTGATGCAAGGATACAGAAGCAGAGGTCCTGCCCTCAAATAGCTTGTAATAAGGGCAGATGGTAAAAAGTTGCATGCATTTGTGGCCTTACCTTCTCTTTACACCCTCTCACAGGTTTCCTTCCCCTAATAACAGGTGTCTAACATCTAATTTCTTGACAAGCCATAAGCTGGCCAGAGAGTGAGGCAACCAAAGGCAGAGGCCCCCAGGATTTCCCCAGGATTTTCCACAAGTCAAGACTGAGCTACTTCCACTATACTAAAAGGAAGAAGGAGAAGAAGAAGAAGAAGAAGTGATGAAAAAAGGTGCAAAATAGTGTAGTATGTTTTGAATAAAAAAAAAAACTTTGACATAATATACAGAGTTATATAAAAATAAGGCCAAAATAAATCTTTATCTTATGAAAATATTAATTATTTGCTAACTACAAGTAGTAGGGTCTGCTAACGTGATACTCAGTTTGTATGATACGTGTTTCTCAGTGGTCTTAGTGTGCCTTTGTGACTGAATGAAGGTCAAAAGTCTACAGTCAAGAGTCTCTCGCCTATCCTGCGATAGGTCACAGAGGTCACCTGGGGCCATATCTATGGGCCAGGCATTGATCTTTGGTCACATTGGCGAAAGCACTGGGACTAAATTTTCTGGATGAGGTGATTTGCAGGAGACCTTTTTTTCCATTGAATCAAAGTCATTTTTAGATCAGGAAGAAACTCTGGAAATAATGAATCCAAAACCCATTTTATAGGTGAGAATATTGAGAGCCATTGACATTAAATTATTTATTTAAAGTAACACTGCTACTGTGTTTTAATTCATCTCTTACCACCTCCCTGACCCCAGCTAAGTTCAACATACATAATAGATGCACAGCAACTGCACGTTACGGGTTCAGTTCAGGGCTCAGGGTTCAGGGTTGAATGGGTGTGGTCTGGGCAGCTCTGCCACCCATGAGCTGCTGACTCATGCTCGGAACACTGAGATTTGATTCTCTCCTACCTCCCTCCAATTCTAAAGAGGATGATAATAATAACAAATCCATATAGGCTTTGTTCTAAGTACTTGAAAACACATTAACAAGTTTATTTCTGTGGGGCAGGTACACCTATTATGCCTGCTTTACAGAAGCAAAAACAAAGGCACGTAGTAATCAAGTAACTTCCTTAAGTTTACAAAGTTAGCTGTGGGACAGTTCTGGTAGTTTGGTTGCAATATCCATGTTCTTATCTACTGTGCTACACATTGCCTCCTGAGGTGGAAGTCAAACTTACATTTGAAAGTTATTGAAGTTAAGACTTCTCTACCTGGGAAATCACCCAGTTTCAACTTCAAACCAATATGTATGAAAGAGGCAATACAGTAAAGGGAAGGAATGGTGACTTGGACAATGGGAGTGGCAGGAAGGAAATGGAATATTTCTTAGATGCCTTCGTGCATGAAGTATTGTTCTAAGTATTTTATGGATATTATTTCATCAGTCCTAACACCAAGCCTGAAATACAGATAATTTGCAGGCAAAGAAATAGGCTCAGCTGCTCTGCCTATGGAGTAGTCATTCTTTTCTTTCTCTACTTCTCTCTTGAAAAAAAATAAAAGAAAGAAACTGAGGCTTAGAGGGCTTACACATACTCAAAGCAGGTCTCTCTATTTCTTGCTGAGTGTTATGAGGATGAGAGCTGATGAAACTTGGTGCCTGATGGCGCTACTACCAAAGCTCAGACCTCAGGCAAGTTCTCGGGTTCCCTGCATCTGGGACTAGGAGGGTAAGAGTTGGGTTCCTTCTGGGCTTCTGGATTATTCATTCCCTTATGTATATATCCATTTTACTGGAGCTTTCACAGAGCCTCCTAGTCAAGGAGTAGGACCCAAGTTGACATCTTGGACCACCCATGGGAAGAGACTGGAGAAAAAGCCTGTGCTGGATCTAGGATTCCAGCATTGCTGCTGATCAGTCCAAACTGGAAGCGTGTGTCAATCCAGCATGAAGCTTGTAAAATCTTGTTCTGGGGAGTTAGGATTTCCAAGTGGGCCATATTTCCTCTAAGGTGTTGTTTTACTAGCAGATACTAGCTTCAAAGACACAGCTATGGCTCTCCTCTCAGTCTCTCCTGTGTGCTGCACAAACTGAAGGTGGGCCTACGTAGCTCCCTCACTCTGTAGACCCTGACTCTTGCATGGGTTTACAAAAGGGCTCCATATCATTGCCTTGGTATCTCATATTCCTCCCACCTAGGAGGCCTTGTCCAGACAAGTCATCCTTTTTAGCCTCTCTGGTATGCCTATTGTACCTGAATCAAGTTCCTTGAAGGAATCTCTTTGGGGGATAAATTCACAACAAATTATTTCCTGAGCACCTGATCACACATGTGAAAAAGATCACTTCTGTCTTTAAGGAATTAATAATCTAGTTGAGGAGGTAAGATATTGCACAACAAAATGTAATCGAGGCTATGTTAAATGCCGGAAGAGGGGCACTAAAGCACTTGAAGACTGGTATATAGGAATAAGCGGGTATGCTGGACATCTTCCATTTGTCTCATCAGATCCACTCTTCATTGATCCCACCTGGCATCCGTGGGCTCTGGTGCCACTGGCTTCCGGTTGGGCCTGGGCAATTTCCAGCATGAGATTGGAGGGTGGATGGAGAATGGGTTTGAAATATTTAGTCCCTTGGCCTCCCTCCTGCCTGAGTGCCAAGGATTTGCTGTGACTGTTACAGCTCCTATCTGGTGGCCTTCTCTATAGAGTTGTTCTTGCTAGGTCACAGCTACTGCTTTCCCTTGCTCCTGCAGGTCCATGCATGATAAGGGCTCTTCAGTGTTGTTTGCCCAGAGTCACTGCACTATGCCTTATTGGGTTTCCTAAACTCTCCTTTCACCTTTGTCCACATTCACTTTGTTAAACATTCATCCAATAATCCCGTTTGAGCATGCTGTGTGCTTCCTGCCAGGACCTGGACCAATAAAGTAGGAATTCAACAAGCCAAGGGGATGCCACGACATGACGTCCAGAATGGTTGAGCATAAAGTGAACTGCATATGGGAGGCCTAAATGAAAAAGAGCTTGAGGCCAGATCCTGGGAGGACACAAATGCCATATCAGGATGTCTAGATTTTATCTGTACCTGTGTCCAGTGGGAAATGTTGGCAGTTGCTGAATGGGGAAGTAGACTGAATTAAAGTCCATCCCTTATTTTTGGAGATGTAATTTTGCAATAAGAATGTAAAATGTATTCTGGGGTAAAGGATACCCATGGAGGTGGAAGAACGGGTTAGAAGACAGAAATATCATATACTGATTCAGAAAATCCATTTCTAAGTATTTCTCACAAACAGACAATTAAAAACATGCATAAAGATTTAACTGCAATGATAATCACTGAAGTACCTTTTCAAAAATTAAAAATTATGAGCAACCCAAATTTTCACTAACAAGAAAGTAAATATCTAGCCTTTCAAACCGATGCTGTAGATGTTGATCTGTTGGCTTGGTAAAATGCTAGTATTATAGGTTGAATGAAAATAGAGTCTTATCAAAATGGCCAATAATTTCAGTATATGTATTTGTTTATGTGGAAAAAGCCTAAATGGATATATATTTAATTAGTAATAAGAACTTTTTAAAATAATGAGCATGTATAATTTCTGTAAACAAAAGAAACATTTTGTAATTGTCAGGGTTAGACCTTTTGAGGGCCTTGATTAGCACAGTAGGAACTGCACAACTAGATAAAGGATGTGGGTGACTGAATCACAATGCCAACTGAGAGAAACCTGGGAGTTCGGATTTAGCACAATGCCTCCTACATCTTGATTAAGGTGAGCAAGGGTGTTATCAATGACGGGGTAAGGAAAAATGCCCTGAAGACCAATTTGGCAGGCCAGGTGGTAGAATCCAGTTACTGAATGCATACAAAAAAAACCCATTGTGACATTCACAGTTCTCAAGTCCCTAAGCGAACCACATCCACAAAAGATATCAAGGCATTGCCAATGAGGAATGAAGGCTTAGCCTGGCATTGGATAAGAAGTTTCTGAATTGGCTAAAATATCAAATAAAAGATTAGTTTTTTCTACTTCAAAAACGTAGAGGCATAGTTACTATCATTGGACTCTTGGATCTCAAATTCTATTCTCAGACCATGATAGTCTACCTTCCCACTTCTGTCACTCTGTCTTGTGGTAGGTTCTTCCAACCCACACAAACCACCAGTATCTTCCAGGTCTTCCTAGTTATTCACATACATATTCATATATGTACGAATTGTCTTCCTCATATGTATATTTATGTGAGATATGGCAAGATTTCTCTTCAAACAGCCTGCTCAGCTTCTTATTCTCTAATTCCAAATTACCACCCCTCTTTCTTCTCCTTTTCTTCTTTCTGATTTTACTACATGCCCAGGCATGCCACAGCCCCAGCTCACATTTCTTTCCTTATTTGGGAATGGACTGGCACTCTAGTCCTCTGTAGATGACCCCTTCCTCCTCTCCCTTCTCTCCCATCATGAGTCCACGTTATCTAAGAAAGTTTAAATATTTAGCCAATGGAGTCCAGCTTAGATTGTGCAGTCTGATCCCAGCCAATGGGGAAAGGACACAGGGGCAGGAGTCGCCCCAGGAATAAACGCTTCTACTCTCCTTTGTTCGGTGTGCTCTCGTGGCAACCAGCCCTACAAGAAGCATCCTTCTGCACAGAAGTAAATTTGCTTTGCTGAAAAATCCTTTATTTGCTCATTTTTCTTTAAGACTCCGAGCTTTATTTCTAACAATTTACGTATCTCTATATGCATATATATCTATATACATACTAATAGCTAACATCTATCAAGTCCTCACTCTGCTTGTCAAACATTGTTCCAAGCACTCTACATGCATTATTCCTTATCATCCTCACTGCAACCCAGTGATGTAATTGCTGTTATTATTTCCATTTTACAGATTAGGAAACTGAGGGGTTAGAAGGCTACATGACTTGCCCAAGACCTTAGAAGGAGTACAGGTAGAGCTGGATTCCAGGCTTTGTCTGACTCTGCTCTCTTAATAATCACACTCACATCTAAAAAAGTATCTAGAAGGTATGTACCAAATTGTTAAATAATTACCAAATGAAGTTGGGGTTATAGGGCAACCTGCACTTCCTATTTTTTTCTGTTTTGTTTAGATTTCTAGCAATATCAATATTACATCTTAACTGGAAAAAATGTTTTCAAATCACCATCAATTATGTCATTTTCTTATGACATAATTGATGCATGTTGTGATGTACTACTACTGCCATGTGCTAGACTTTGTACTGGATGCGAGAATAAAAATGATGTGGTTTCTGTCCTCAAAGTGCTCACTGTCCAAATTCTGTTACATTACCCAGAGGACTTTTTTAGTAACCCCAGCCCTCCTTTCATTCTCATCTTCTGGTTTGTCCTATCCATATGCCTAATGCTCTTGACATGATGGAGAACCTGACATTCCCAAGATGTATTATTCACTTTTAGGCCCCTGAGCCTTTGCTCATGAAGTTCTATATTCTGTAGAATGAGTAGGAGTTCATCTGGAAGAACTCCTACTCATGCTTGAAAGCTACTGCCATGGTGAAGTCTTTTCACAAAGTTCTAATCTTGAAAAGTTTTAAATATGTATTCCGTACAATCATGAGCATAGTTCAAATAAGCAGCACTGAAGTACTAAAAAAGAAAAGCAAGAGTCCCCACCTCAGCCCACCCCAACCCCAGCATCAACCTCAATCTCAATCTCATTGCCATTCTCCAAACTCTTAATGGTTTCTGCTTTTAGATTTCTGGTGGTGATCTCCAGGTTTCCAAAATAACATGCTATCTTATTATTTCTGGGTATTATTTCTGGGTATATCATCTTAGGCCCTATCTACCTAACTTTTCCTAAGAGAAATGAATATTTAACTCACATACACACTGGTCTTATGTCCTCCCTAACCTCCTAATAGAGATACGTCTCTATACTCAGCCCTGCACTGCTCTATCCTCTGTACACCCAGACCATTTTGTCCTGTTAACCACAGAGAGTATCTTCTGACTGTCAGTTCCTAAAATGAGAACCTTAGTACCCCACCATTCTCTACACCCTGCTCCTGCTCCTACCCCTTTCTACCTATTGATGTTTACCCTGTGCATTAAAAAAATTAGTCATACTTACATTATCTTTTATAGTCATAGTTCTTCTTTGACTTGTTTATAAGGTGAATCTAAAAGCAGAAAACAAATAGGCAGCATTTTTGTGACTATGTGAATATTGTTCCCTGTAATCTTGTGGAGGGCTTGATTATGCTTCCTGCTCTGGGTCATTTGGAGAACATTCAGATTTCAGATTTAAATGGGATCTCCTGTTTGAGACACCACTAGTAGCTCAAAATCAATCCATTTTAGGTACATCACACTTGAATCAGGCCTTTCCTGGACATTTTCTCTCTTGAAGATCCTAGTTTTAATTTTAACTTTATATTTTAGATGGAAATAATTTAACCATGAATCTTTTTTTCTTTGCATTCTGTCACCTTCTAACAGCCTCAAGGGCTTCCAAGTTCCTAGTCATGCTTTCGATTGTATTGAACCCTATTTTTCCCTCCAGTCTTCCTACTGCAATCAGGATGGGTTGCTTCCTAGCCTCAACACTGCTGCCATTCTGGGACCTCTCCTGGTTATCTGGGTTGGAGTTACTTTTCTTTGGGTCCCACACAGTGAGGTGTCCTTGACTCCCACATCTTTCTCAGGATAATTAAATAACTCACCTTGCTGAACTCCCACAGCACTCTATTTGCCTAATAGGGCAGCACTTTATGTTGTTATTTCCTTATCCTCCAGGGAAGGACTGTGTCTTATTCATCCTTGAAATGTTACCTGACATACAGCTGGCCCTCACCTCAACAAACACTATTAAAATTAAACAAAAACACTGAGCGCATGGCAAGGCACAGTGGCTCACACCTGTAATCCCAGCACTTTGAGAGGCTGAGGCAGGAAGATCGCTTGAGCCTAGGAGTTCAAGACCAACCTGGGCAACATAGTGAGACACTGTCTCTACAAAAAATAAAAATAAAATTTTAGCCAGGTGTAGTGATATGTGTCTGTGATCCTAGTTACTTGGGAAGCTGAGGTAGGAGGATTGCTTGAGCCTGGGAGGTAAAGGTGGCAGTGAGCTGTGATCATGCCACTGCACTTCAGCCTGGGTGACAGAGTGAGACCATGTCTCCAGAAAAAAAAAAAAAAAAAAGAAATTGAGCACATTATTACAATTACAATTTAATATCTTGATTGAAGGGAAGAGCCAAGCCATCGGTTTCATTCATATTAAAGCGGAAATAGGTACTGTTATGTTGACGGGAAATGAGAGGAGGAATTAAATGTAGGAAATAGAATAACAAAGAACCAACTTACAAAAAACTAAAACAACCCATATCAGACTCACTTTATCATCTGTATGTCTGTGTTGACTTATCCTCTTGGAATGTGAGGAATATTCTTTATTAATTTTACTTACTGGGTTGCCAGATATAATACAGGTATATATTGCCAGATATAATCCCAGTTATCTGAATTTCAGATAAACAACAAATAACTTTTTAGTATATGTCCCAAATATTGCATGGGGCATATTTATACTAAAATACTATTTATTGTCTATCTGAAATTCAAATTTCACCAAGTGTTCTACATTTTTATTTGCTAAATCTGGGCACTCTTCACCGGGCATCTTCTCAGGGCACTAAACTGTCAAATGCCAACCAATGTGGGGCTGCTCATAGAATATGACCTAATGACAACGGGAGATGACATTTGCTGGCAATGAGAGAAGTGAATAAAATGTTGTATACTTGTTTTTAGGAGCTGTTCTCAAAGCTTATCACCTTTTTAGTGTGGGGTTAGGTCTTCAACTTCAGCTTTGTCTTCATCTTTGTCTTAAGGTCAACGGAAGACATTAGAGATCTCTTTGGTAGGGCATAATGTATCCTTTTAGATTGATATTTATGGGCCACTTGTTTTACAGGGGGTTAGTCCAGGAAGTACAAGATAATGTCATTAGGTGGATAGAGTTTCATTTAAATTAAAAAAAAAAATCTATTGTTAGGTTTAAATGAGTCACTGCTTCATTAAGCATCAACATTAGATAACACATATTGAATGAATGTTTCCCATAAGCCAAGCTCTGTCCGAAGCATTTCACATGTATTCGCAGTTCATGCTCACAAACTGCCTCTAACTGACTGGTTTTGATTTTCTTGATTTTACGGATGAGGGGACTGAGAAGCAGAGATGATGAACTTCCCCCAAGGTCATGCAACTCGTAAGTGGGAGAAACAAGCTAAAATTCAAGCCGTCTTACTGCAGAGTACTCAAAATCAAAATAAACCAAATTTCATCTCCAGTTCTGGCAACTCACCAAAAACCAAAACACGATTTAAAAATATAAAATTTTAATAACACCCCACATAAATTTCCAACTACTTTCCCTAACTTGCTAACTGAAGTTTTAAATGAGTGTGTTTTTAATTTATTAGAAAGTGGATTGAAGAGAAAGCATTGGAAAATGAAGGAAGGCGTTTCAGTTAAACCCCAAATAACGGTTAAACTGAGCTATAAAACAGCTCCTTCTAGCTCCATTTCTCCTCAGACCATAAGTGCTATTCCTGATTGCCCTTCATTGTCATTTCCAGTGAGAAATGACACCAGCACAGTGGCAGGCCTTCCAATCTGGAGCATGGTCCACACAGCTTCCGAATTGGTGTTCAGTGTACAATGCCCCAGAGTGCGGAAAATGCGCAGGGCATTGCCAACTATAGATGCTCGGAGTAATTCACTGTAGTCAGAAAGCATGGTGAAGAAAAGCAAAACCAGCCTGATTGAGGGGCGAATTCAGCAGGGAGTAAATCTGATCGGCATCAGTTCTGCGCACCGGAGTTGGCCAGCACGGCACCACCCAGGTGTTGCTGTAATGTACTCTGCCCGCAGCGCGCTGTTAACTGCGGGTCCAGGTGCGGGCCCTGGCCCTGGGGAGGGTGCTGGGTGCGCTCGAGCATGCTCGCGTCGGGAGCCGCAGCTGCTAGTGGGAGGCCGGGGCCACACACGCTCCTCCCTGGTACCTCCTCCAGCATCGCCCGGGGAGGAGAGGGTCGGGGACAAAAGGCCGCGCGGAGCGGACTCAGGACACAGCCGGCGCGCAGCCCACCCGCCCGCCGCCTGCCGGAGCTGCTCGGCCCGCAGCCACGGGGACCGCCGCGGGTCAGAGGATCGCAGTGCTGGCGGCGAGAAGCAGTCGGGTTTGGAGCGCTTGGGTCGCGTTGGTGTGCGGTGGAACACGCCCAGGGACTCCGGTTCCCGTGAGCAGCTCCGCGCCGCGCCTGGGTGAGGAGACGTCCCGGGGGCGAGGCGGGAGTGGGAGGAAGGGCACGGTCGCCGCGCTGGAGTCCGGGACCCCGGAGCGGCGACCGGCTGGGGTGGGCTAGCTGAGCCGCACCCGCTCGGCTGGCCGGTCCTGGGCTCACAGTCCCTGCAGCCCTCGGAAACGGCGCTAGGATCCTCGCGGGGAGCGGGGGAGAGTGACGGGATTCGACACCAATTCTTCCAAACCTTTTCGCGAAAGGAAAGGAAGCAACTCTAAGAGTTCAGAGCTAGTGGGGAGAATCAGGTCAGGGGAACAGGGAACACACGGAGTTTTCTTTTCTTTTTTTGGCGGAGTCTCACTTTGTCGCCAGGCTGGAGTGCAGAGGCGCGATCTCGGCTCACTGCAACCTCTGTCTCCCGGGTTCGAGCGATTCTACTGCCTCAGCCTCCGGAGTAGCTGGGACTACTGGTGCGCCCTATCACGCTCGGCTAATTTTTTTGTATTTTTAGTAGAGACGGGGTTTAGCCGTGTTAACCAGGATGGTCTCGATCTTCTGACCTCGTGATTCGCCCGCGTCGGCCTCTCAAAGTGTTGGGATTACAGGTGTGAGCCACCACGCCTGCTCCGGAGTTTTCTTATCTGTAGATCTCCTACAGGGACAACCTCTCTCTCTCTCTCTCTCTCTCTCTCTCTGTCTCTCTCTCTCTCTCTCTCACACACACACACACCCCACTACACACCTCTCACTCTGCCTCCTCTCTCTCTCTCCGCTCGCTCTCTCACTCTCCCTTTGAGGAGTATTGTGTCTTTTGGAGCCCAGCTATGAGTGGCTGCTGTAGGAACAAAACAAAGCACTCTTTGTTCTCCCTGGAGCATCCTTCTGCCGGCCAGGTAAGATCACAGCTGTTTCACCAAGTCAAGGGAGAGGCTCATTTTCAAAAAATTAAGCAAAATCAGAAAATAGGGAACACTGTCTTCCTCATCATCTCTTGGAGCTTGTAAGAGAAATTTCTGTCACCAAAAACGAAAAGTTCGGGCTTTTATTCATGCCTGTGGTTCTTGGGATTGCTGCAGGGGTGATGAGGGAGGAGGAGAGGTGCCTATGGCTCATAAATGGCAGCTTGCCACCTTTAAAAGGCACACAGATTCAGATTTGGGAGGGATGTGTTAACAAATCAGGCTTGCACAATTTCCTTTGATCCAGATGAGAATGCTGAGCTGGGAGACTGGTATATATATGGGTAGGAGCTGGAAAATGTATCCCCTGAGGTGTTGGCAATCCCAAGAGGCTCAGCACCAAACCTTGAGCTTACACTGAATTCAGAGATCTGAGCATTAAGCACTGGCCTGATCAAGAAGCAGCAGATGGCCTTCTGGTCACGAGGCACTGGTGAGCCTCCATCACCCAGGCAGATTCCCTCACAGAGGAATTCTGCTGGCCCTGCAGAAAGTGGTGAGACAGCCCACCACCTTGGCATTTTCCATCAGGCCTGCTTCAGCTCCTTGCACTTGGGCACTGAAAGGGCTTTCCCCTCCCCAGATATTTGTGCACCAGAAGCTGCTGCTGGCCATGTGGTGATGTCTCAATGTCTTTCTTCATTGAACTGCGCCCTTCATACCCAAGGCTGGCACCATAGTCTGTCACTACCTGTACAGCCAACGAGACTGAAGGAGTCGCAGCGTTAGGAGTGTTGTGAATCTGGTTTGGCCACTCATTTTACAGTTGAGAAATCCCTTCTGAGGTGTGCAAGGGCTTGCTTAGCACCGCAGGACTTTTCCTTCAAACAAAACCTGGGACAGCTGGGTCCTCATTTCCTCTGCATTGCATCTCTGTGCCCTTTGCACTTTTGTCACGAGGAACATACATGGGCCTAAACACATTCCCTCACCCTCACCTTTACACATGAATACGATTTTCCACCCTCTTTGAAGCTCTGTCAGCATAGAACATTAAGAAAAGTACTAACTAGGTACCTGAGCAGCTGGAGTGGGAGCACCTGGGAAGGTCAGTTTAGGAGTCCCCTTTATCTTCCTTTTCCTGTTACCCACGAAGATGGCTCTTTCCTGGAAAGGAAGGCGGTTATTGGATTATTTACACTCTGATTCCTCTTAAGCCTGATTTTTTTTTCAAGATCCATGATAATAAGCCTGACTGATGTCTCAAGACGTTGAGAAATTTCCATAAAATAAAAGCATTGAAGAGAAAGTACTGAGTGAAGAGAAATTGAAGGGAAACATTTAATTCTAAAATCATATTGTTCCAGAATATGATTCTGGGTTCTTACTGCCTTTCTTTATGATGCCAGTCACCTGTTAGACACATTATGTGCCCTCACTGTCATTTTGCTCAATTTTATGGGCGTGACTCATAACACTAATAGAAACAGGCTAATACATACAAACGTAGGTTTTTTGTTGTTAAAGAAACTTGGCAGTTGAGGAGAAATAAACAGTCTATTGTAAGAGTAGATGCTCATTGAATTAAGTGGGTTAGTTGATTCCTAGTAGAAGTTGTATTCATTCATTCATTTCAAAAAAATATTTTTTGATCAGATCCTAAGTGCCATGTTCTGAGTACAGAGCAGTTAGTAAGATACATATGCTCCCTGCTCTCATAGTGCTCACATTCTAGAATTGAGGGATGAGCAAAGTGAATTCATATAGTGAGAAGAAAAGCAGGCAGAGTGCTGCAGGATAGTGGTGTGTGTGTGTGTGTATATGTGTGTGTTGGACATATGGGAGGTGCCCAGTTTCTTGGATTGGACTGTGAGGAGAGACTTCTCTGCAAGAAGGCCTTGAGATGAAACCTCAGGAAGATGGGCAGACATTCCCATAGAGGGAACCACAAGCACAAAAGTCCTGGTCCTGGGAACAGGTGTGATGTGCTGGAGGCCCAGTTGGAAGGCCAGTGTGGCTGGAGTTAGGTGAGGGAGAAGGAGAGTTGGAGGAGTGAGCTTTAGGGGCAGGAGCCAGATCAGGAAGAGCCTCATAGGCCAGGGGAAACATTTGGATTTTACTCTAAGTACAAAGAGAAGCCAAAAGAGAGTTTGAAGCAGAGGTGTGACATAATCGATTTACATTTATAAAGAGATGACTCTGGGTGCTATGTGGGGAGTGGATTATAGGGGAAAGAGAGGGGACAGGAGGACAGCGGCGAGTTTACTGATGGAGGGTGGTAGCAGTAGATGGGCATAGGCTATTTTTTATACTTACAGTGGGAAGTTAATGTTTCTCTGTCTCAAATTTCCCATCTACAAAATGGGAAGGACATTGCTATACCTGGTCCACTTGTAAAAACTAATAAACGAATGAATATGCCCTGAAGGGTAGTATAAGATATTATTACCATTATTATTTGCTAATATCATATTACTTTGAATTCCCTGTGCTTTATTTTAAAATTTGTTTTAATAAATTTCAATGTCTTATCATATTCTTTTAAATAAACCTAATTTATTATACATAAAAGTATTTTTCTCTGTTCAGAGAATTGGAAACTCTTAACTGAGAGTTACCAATAAAAACAAGTCACCACAGAATGTAGGGAAATTATTGCTAAAATAATATCTGGCTTAATTTGAAAAGTTGAATATGCTCAGATAAAAATTCAAAAATAGAATAATTAAAGCTGGGAATGGGAGAAAATATTTTGGACCGATTTGCCTTTGTCCTGGCTATGGCCATGTAGATATCTGTGAGTGCAAAGATTTGTAGATAACTGAAAATATCTATATGGCAGCAGAATTTCTGGAGAAGGCTGTGGACCAGAGTTGAGTAGGGTTGTTTCCCTTTGTGAAGCATTCCTCAGAAGAAGCTCTTGAATTTTCTCTCGTTGATAATTAAGTTTTAGAGAGTCAGGAAGTTTTAAAGTTGTTTATCAACTAAGATAGCCATGTTCTTCACAGAGACACTACAACTAACTGCCACAATGAGGCAACCCTGTTTCTCTTTCCTGACTCACTTTGATGTGCAAGTTACTAGAAGGAGATATGCCTGCTTAGAGGAAACCAAGCCCTTCCTCATTTATATTGTGGGCAGTGGAAATGTCAGCTCATGGCTTAATAGTCCCTAGGTCATGTTAACTTGCCAGATCCCCTTAATTATTTATTGGTCAGTGTGTCTGAATTTCAGCCTGAAGTGGCTAGTCTGGTGATTTGAATTGCAGACAAAATGTGATAGTAATTCTGGGATCTGTATGATTTATCTCTTGCCATATCTACCACCATATTTCTCTTAGGACTCGGGAGTGGGGGTGTTTGGGTATCTTAAAGGGAGAAGTTACATCTCTCCTTGAAGCCAGAAATCTATTTGTTTCGCTCATGTTTTGAAATGTTGAAATTAGTTGCTCCTTTAAAAATCAGTGGAAATTACATACAAATGTAATTTTCCAGCTTTTCTTGGAAACAATCAGATGATCTAGTGACATGGAGCTGCCATTCCTACATGGAAGCAATTAACTGGAATAGAGTGGTAGTTGCCTTCTTTGGATGATCCAGTTTGCCACAGTCCACACCAGTCCTTATTCTATTGCATAGACCTATTTGACTCATTTAAATTACCTGTCTGGCCCTTGTAGACTTTTGATTTTTAACTTCAGGTTTAGGGCAATCAAGTGTGGCCTGTCTGTTACACTTTCACCCTCATCTAATGCAGGAATCTATATTCCAGTACCCCTGCTGGTAGTCCCCAGACCTGTACTTTAACTGCTTCTCTGATAAAGAAGATAATGCTAGTTGTTGAAAAGCTCCTGTTGATGGAGCTGTACAGTCTGAGCCCACATAGAACATGTTTAGGACCCTTGCACAGGACTGTGGCTGTCACATGCCATCTTGGTTTTCCCCATTAAAAGTAAACATTCCTCATTCCTTCAACAACTCCTCATGTGACTTGCTGCCTTGTTCCCTCATCATTCTGGTTATTTTTGGGTTATTGTCCCTTGGCCTGAACCTTTATTTGTTAAAATCCTTAAAGCCCCACCAATTCAATAAGATTTGGTCTAACTGGTGCAGAATGCAGTGGGAGGGTGGCCTCCCTTTCTCTATGACGTTATACTTTTGTCATGCAACTGAAGATGTCTTTAGATTTTTCTTGGCCAATCCCATTGTGTTTTTAAATTTACTTTCAGGGCTTATTTTCCAGTTAGATTGTTCCTGAGAGTTTACGGGAGAACTATTCAATGTACAGCTTGAGAGCAATTGTTTTCAGCTGAGGATGATTTCTGCCCCCACTCCAGGGGACATTTGGCAATGTCTGGAGACAAAATATTTAGTTGTCACAACTGGGGTGTGCTATTGGTATCTAGTGAATAGAGGCCAGGGATACTGCTAAACACCCTGCAATGCACAGGACAGCCCCACAACTGAGACTTATCAGCCCCGAGTGTCCGTAGTGCTGAGCTTAGGAATCCCTACTTGATAGTCAAAGTCTAGGTTCAGATTCTGGTTTAGCTACTTCCTATCCTTGTGAACTTGGGCATGTTATTCAACCTCTTTGTCTTCATTTTCTCATCTGTATGTTGAAGAACTCTGAGGACTAAATGAGTTCATTTATATGAAATGCTTAGAAGGGTACCTGTCACAGAGTAAGCCATCATTATTAATAACTGCCATACAAACACAATCTTATTTTTCTACCACATTTTATTCATTTTGGTGTGTACATATGACATCAGATAAGTGGGTGGGTAAAGTTGGAGGGAAAGCACTTCTTTTCTAATCTTGCCTATGGGATGGGCACTGGTGCATTTGGATGTTTTAGGGAGCTAACAGCTCTTCTCAGAACTGCCTTCCCCCTGTGGCCTTCATTATCATTTTTCCAGCTTCTTTTAATATTTTCCTCTGTATTGGGGCATATATGTCAGTTTAATACTGCATCTTCCTGGAGAACATGGACACTGAGTTCTTTTAGCAGGAGAGGATCTGTGCCTGTTGCTTGTACATCCTGTTTCCGGTGTGCCTCAGGCTCCTCCACACTGCAGTCACTGTGGCTTGCACCTGCACAACAGACTCCTGGGGCTGAGGAGCAATTGGTAGACTTCAGATAATAATAATAGCATTCCTCCAAGGGCTCACATCCCCATAACAACCTCACTATCAGGGTTCCCCTTTGACAGATGAGGAGAGAAAAGCAGAAAGTAGGTAAGAACTTAACTGCAGCTACCAAACTAGTAAGTAGCAGATTCAAGATTCAAACCTTGGCAGCCAGAAACTGAAGCTAGATTTCTAAACCACTTTATCATTCTGACACAGGTAAGTTTTCTCAAGAAGTATACCCATGACCTTAACCTGACCATCATGTAGCCATTTGTGCATACAACACTCAACAGATCCAGTTACTCTTACTATTGTGAGTAATATTGCATACGTAGGGTGTGTGTATTTGTGTATATATGTGTTTATTATTCTTCCACTGTGTTTCACTTTTTAAGGGCAGGGGTTGATTGTGCCTTTCATTTTTCATGATGCAAGGAGTTCTGATCCTTTAAGGAGAAGCCACAGTTACTCTAGAAAAATCATTCTTCTGAAGCTTTAAACTCATTTTAAGACTATAGAGAATATAATAGCTGAGGTCACAGTGCCAGGTTGGCCTATCTAGGCAGGCAGGTTGGGGGACTGAATCTGAGAGTAAGATCAGGAACTTTCAGTAAAACAGCAAGCTGCACAGTGATCTTAGACAACTTTTACCTTTTATGACCGTTAAGCCATATAGAAGACCAAACATTTGGACATTTGCACATGGGATGCAGATTAGTTCCCATTTCCAAAATTGTGAGTAGAATCAACTAATTATATGTTACTTGCAGGTTTTCAGTACAGTACTTGTACTTATAAATGGCTGTGTTATTAAACTACTTCCACAATAGGGAACTGTTTCTTATTTTGCTCTTTTGACCCTACTTCTTTTCTTAGGTTGTGAAATGATTATGCAAGAGTTGTGGCTACCATCCACAAAATAAGAGGCTTTTGACACTTCTACAGAAGTCACTTGAGTGCTACACATTTGAGATAACGTCCAGGTTAAGTTTTGACTCCATTAGCCAATATGGTAGAGAGAAAATAACAGAGTAGATACTATCTTTTCTCTTTCTTGGTGGTTTCAAATTAGCAAGTATTGAGTAGGACATTCTTTGAAGATACTTTTAAAGAGAATCATATATCTTAGATAAAGATGAGACCTAAGAGTTCAACCACACTCATCCCTTTTTCAGCATCCTTGGCAGGGAGTTATTTAGCAGTGTCTGAGTTCTCATGATAGAGAACTCCACACTGTGAGGTAGACATTACAAATTACTTAATTATCAAAATGTTCTTCCTTTTATTTCTCATGCATCTGCCTCCCTAGAATGAAATATTTCTTCCTTATTAAACAAGAATAGAGTTGCCCCAGCATTTTCTTAGATCAGGGTTTCTCAACCTCAGCATTATTGAAATTTTGAGATTCCTCTGTGTTGTAGGGCTGTCCTGTGCACTGCAGGATGCTTAACGGCATCCCGAACGGCTACTCACTAGATGCCAGTAGCAGCCCCCTCCTGGTTGTGGCAACGAAAAATATCTCCAGACATTAATAAGTGTCTTCTTGGGGGGCAAAACTGCTTTAGATGAGAGACACTGTTGTAGAGTAATGTTCCAGCTGCATTCTCCAGCCTTCATCCTATTGTAAAATATCCAAAGAAGATTTTATCTTCTTCAGCAATCATTTGGTCTAATAATGGGTCAGTTTTGAGGTATTTAAGCCACTTTCTTTGACTTTAGTTGAAACTGAATTGGGCTATTATTTGCTCTTTGTCTCATTTGGTTACTTTATATGCTCCATATTTGTTTTCTATTGCTGCTATAAAAATTTTCCACAAATTTAGTCACTTAAAGCAACACAATTTATTATCTCATGGTTCTGAAAGTCAGAAGTCTGACATGGCCTTAATAGACTAAAATAAAAAGTTGAGTGAACCTTCAGAGGTCAGCAAGGCTATGTTGCTTTCTTGAGGCTCTAGAGGTCTCCTTACCTTTCCAAGATTCTAGAGGCCATCCACATGTCATAGCTCATGCCGGCTTCCTTCATTTTCAAAGCCTGCCATGGTAGGTTAAGTTCTCACATCACATCATTTCGACCTCTTCTTCTGCCATCCTCTTATATTTTTAAGGACTCTTATGATTACATTGGGTGAGATAATCCATAATAATCTCCCTATTTTAAGGTCAACTGATTAACATTAATTCCATCTGCATCTTAATTCTTTTTTGCTATGGAACATAACATATTCGTGTGTTCTGGGGTTTAGAATATGGACATTTGGGTGGGAGTGCATTGCTCAGCCTGCCACATGCCCCCATTCCAAAGGTCAATCAGGAAGAATTTGGAAAGAGAGTACTGATACTTAACAAATGAGCATTTTATTTTCTAACTCTTTACCAATAACACGAGTTAAGGCCCACCTGCCCTAATCTCTTGCCAGGACTGGGTTTTACTTGGATGGTTTATTTGTCAGCTCTTCATGGAGATTCCAGACTTGAGATTGGACATTTTACTTGTTGTTTTGGTCTTTTGTTTCGAAAAGGGAAATGA
Organism: Colobus angolensis palliatus; assembly: GCF_000951035.1. Lineage (NCBI taxonomy): Eukaryota > Metazoa > Chordata > Mammalia > Primates > Cercopithecidae > Colobus > Colobus angolensis. The sequence goes on from NW_012118599.1 coordinate 10,330,034, forward strand.
TGACTGATGAGAATTTAACAGTGACAAATAGGGGAAATAAGGATTTGTGGCAGTTATGGTTGTGTATGGAGACTGCAACTGAGATCTGAAGAACAGGTGGGGAACTGTGGTTTCGGTGGGAGAAATGAAGTCTACGGGAGAGAGCAGAAAGGTGGAATCCATTTAAATGGAATGTATTATCTGAGTGCTCATTGAAAGTCTTCTTGATTGCCAGGATGATATTTTATCTAGTGGTCAAGGTGCCAAATTGAAGATAATTATTTTCAGGCCTTACTATTTGAAGAAAATTATTGATTTTTAAAGTGAACATTCCCATTGATTTAGAATGTTGGACAAGAGAAAAGTAGGAAAAGCTTGAAAAAATTACCTTTAGTTTCTAACTATACAAAACTCTCCAAAGAAGATAAACTTGGCAAACATTTGTTATTTTTTGTATTTGTTTTTCTTCCTCCTCATCCCTCTTCCTCCTCCTCCCTCTTCTTCTTTTTCATGTATCTGGGATCATGGATAATTTTCTTAATTCTCTACATGGCATTTTACTTGATATTAAACATAAACACTCTTTATGATCATACAAATGCTTTTTAAATGACCTTTAAAAATTATTCATTAGTAAACAAACATTTTATACTAAAAAATGGGGAAAACACCCATAAGTCCATCACCCCTTTTTATATATTTTTTTACTATGAAGTCTTAAATGGTAATTTTATATATTTTTTCAATTAAAATTGCATTGTAAATAGTTAATTTTGTGAATATCATGTCAATAACTGAATAAAAATCTCATTGATTATATCGTCTGATATTTGTAGGGTTTTCATTGTAAGTATATATATGTGTATGTGTTAGCTCTTATAGAGTTGGAATAAACATTGTAGGTCATCAAGGTTTTAGAGTTTTATTTTCCTATGTATAAGATATTTTTGTGCTAATGCCAGGAATTTAATTAAAAGGTCAATTAAGGGTGTGGACAATTTAAGTCTTGCCAAATTGCCTTCCTGAAATCAGTGTATCCACTTACAAGTCCACTGGCATTGCTGACTTGTTTTGGTAAACTTTGCAGTCTTAAAACGTAGGTCCTGTGGTCCTAGACTTCTGGCCTAGTAGTTATTGATCTGTTTGACCAGTGACATGTTTCTCAAAAAAAATTTTGGCCGGATGCGGTGGCTCATGCCTGTAATCCCAGCACTTTGAGAGGTAGAGGTAAGTGGATCACCTGAGGTCAGGAGTTCATGAGCAGCCTGGCCAACATGGAGAAACCCCGTCTCTACTAAAAATACAAAAATCAGCCAGGCATTGTGGCAGGTGCCTGTAATCCCAGCTACTCAGAAGGCTGAGGCAGGAGAATTACTTGAACCTGGAAGGCGGAGGTTGCAGTGAGCTGAGGTGGTGCTATTGCATTCCAGCCTAGCTGACAGAGTGAGACTCCATCTCCAAAAAAAAAAGGAAAAAAATTTTGTGTTTTTGTACTGACCAGTGATTGTGGTTATGGTAATAGATTTTCATGCAATGTGATGATGAAGACTGCTGTACCAAGGGTTTTAGTGTAGTCCCTTTGGATTCTCTAGTTCTAAAAGAATGTCTAAAGTTAGCATTAGGCTTTTCAGGGTCCTAGTTCTTAAATATAAATACATTTCTAGCTAACTCATATCCCATGGTTGAGAAAAAGGTACTTACCTGTGTCAAGAGAACTTTAAAAGTGAAAAGACTTTTTATGAATTATTCCTGTGTGCTCATATTCAGAAGCCTGTGTGGTCATTGTGATTATTACATGTTAATATGGTTTCCGGCTCATAACTCCCGCAGCCCTTGCTACAGTCTTTTGTTATAATATTGGAGTGCTTTAGGCCTCAGGAGCAGATCTCAGAAAGCAGAATCTTTCTCTCTGACCTTTTCCTGCCTTCCTTTCACCTGCCCAAGGCAGGACTCTAACCTGATTGTAGGTTATAAGACCCTCATTCCAGGAAGGGTCCTCTTACCCTGGAGGAAGGAATGCTGCACAGAGAGACCAAGGATAATCTGAACAGACAGGCCTTGCTGGGTTTCCCCTGTGAGTCTATTAGCATTAGAGCTTACCCTTATTGTCCAGTCATATTTCTACACAGCTGTTCATACTTTGTTGAATCTATGCATAAAAATAGACAGTTTCCCTTGTATCTTTGGGTTTTCATTCTGAAGGCTCCTTGTGAATACACATTAGATAAATAATCTGCCTTTACAATTTGTTTTCAGTGAACCTTCAGAGGTCCAAGGGCAATGCCACCCATGGCCCCCTTGACCCCTGCAGTATGCATGTATTCAAGCCTAGAAATGCCTCTGGAAAAAAATCTGTTAGCAGGTCATTATTTGTGAAGAGACAACTCAATTTACCTTTTCCTGTTATGTTTGGAGTTTTGAAATCATCTATTAACTTTATAATAAAATTAAATATAATACTGAAATAAGATAAAATAAAATCAACCAACATTATAAATAATCTTATAGAGTTACACTATATATACTTTTTTTCTGATCAAAAGAAAGATGTTGAATAAGGAAATACAGTCCCTCTGCAAGTAGTTTAAGAAGTTTTGACTGGGCGTGGTGGCTCACGCCTGTAATCCCAGCACTTTGGGAGGCCGAGCAGAGCAGATCATGTGGTCAGGAGATCGAGACCATCCTAGCCAACATGGTGAAACCCCGTCTCTACTAAAAATACAAAAATTAGCTGGGCGTGGTGGTGGGCGCCTGTAGTCCCAGCTACTCTGGAGGCTGAGGCAGAAGAATTGCTTGAACCCAGAAGGTGGAGGTTGCAGTGAGCCGAGATCACACCACTGAACTCCAGCCTGATGACAGAGTGAGACTTCGTCCAAAAAAAAAAAAAAAAAATGTTTAGAGCTTCAGCAACACATTTCCCAGCGGCCTGTCTGGGTCTTTCTAGCCTGTACAATAGGAGCTGCCCTTGCACGAAAGCCCCATCTCTTTGAAATCTTTCTGTCTAAATTCCTGTTGCTCTCTCAGAACTTGCACCATATCATTTAAGAATTATAAAATATGCCTGTAATTTCCTTTCTTCCTGTATTATATTATTAATATATGCTAGTCTTGTCTCTGAAACACAATTATAAACTCTCTGAGAGTAGGGATTGTGTCACATTCTCTGGTACTTACCACAATTGTTGCCATAGCAGAGGGCATATAGTATTTGCTTAAGAAATACCCTTTGATTGAATGACTGCAGATCTGATATTCAGGATAGGCCATGCTGTGCTGCAGTAAGGCAATAACAGCTTCACCTGGAAATGTCAGTGGCTTAACACAGCAAAAGTTTATTTCCTATTTGTGAAAGATCATTTGAATTGGCAGGGGCTCTTCTCTGTTCAGTGACTAGGCATCCAGGCTTCTTTCACTTCAAGACTGCACTATGTCAGCACGTGATTTCTAAGTTTGCTGTGTCAGGGAGAGGAAGGCATGAAGGAGATACAGTGACTCTGTTTCAGACCACTTCTGTTCAAATTTCTGTTTCTCAGGAATTAGTCCCACGGGCCCAGCCCAAGCACAGGGGCGGCTAAGAAATGTAGGGACGCACATAGATGTTCAGGAGCACTCATTGTCTGTGCCACACATCTATATTACATCTGCCCACAAAATAGCTATACTAACAAGTGCTTCATTAGTGTCCGTGGGACACCGGATCATTAAATTTGGCGCAGTTTGTATTACTAACCAGATGTGCTAGATTTATTCACTCAGCAGGCATTTATTGAGTGCCTCTGTATACCAGGTACTATTTTAAGTCTTGGGAATACAGCAGGGGGAAAAACCATAAAAAATCCTTCCACTCACGGAACTAAGTTTTTAGTGGAAGGTGATACACAGCTAACAAATTAGTTGGTGATAAATATTGGAGAAAAATAAAGTAGGGAGGGAAATAGGGAATGTATTGGTGTGAAGAAGGAGGTTAGATTGCAATTTTAAATCGATTGATCCAGGAAAGTGTCACTGAGAAAGTATCACTGGAACAAAAACCCGGAAGTGAGAGGACCAGTCATTTGAGTGTCAGAGCAAAGAGGATTCCCACAAAAGGGAAGATATTCAAAGCCCTCAAGGTGGGGATGGAGGGTGGTTGTGGAGTACTTGGCATGTTTGGTGAATGGCAAGGAAGCAAGTGTGATTGCAGCAGGTGTCCAAGAGGGGATAGTGGAAGGATTGGGAGTGTGTTCAGTAAAGGCTATGTAGAGCCTTATATGCTATTTTGGGTGAATGGCTTCTACCCTGTAATATATGACACCATTTGGGGGTTTTGTGCAGAAGGGTGACACAATCACCCTGGCTGCTGTGTTGGGGATAGATTATAGGGTCAAGGGCAAAAGCAAGGAGACCCGTTAGAGGTGATGGCAAATTTTAGGTGAGAGATGGTGGTGGCTTGGACCTTTTCTATCCCCCACAAAAGTTGAAGGGCCAAATTTTAGAGGGGAAAGTGGGTGCACAAATGCAAGATAGTTTTTGCTAATAAGATATTAGCATACAGCCTAATTGTAATATAATTTATTATTACCACGTATCTCATATTCTGTTGTTTCATTTGCTGATTCAACAAGCAGCTATGCAGTACCACTTCTTGCCAGGTCCTCTATTAGGCACTGGGACAACAAATAAGACCTGACCTCTGCTTTTTGGAAACTTACATCATAGTAGGATTATAGAAATTACCAAGAATATAACATCATATTAATACCCAAAACAACCATAGCAGCAGAAATATAATCACTGTATAATTAAATGATGGAAATAGCCAAAATTTATGAACTGTTTACTATGTGCTAGACATACCTATGGATGTTATTATGATGATGATAGATGGTTGTTATATTTGTTATATTTTGTTGGCTATTTTTATTGCTGACTATACTGTTATAAAGTTAGAAAACTAGTGACCAAAAACTTAATCTAACTGTCTGAAAGTATTATTTCTATACTCTACAATCCAATATAATCCTTGGTAATGTAGGTAATGGTAATCCTACATTACCAAAGATTTTACTATTCTAGTGCCAATCTAAAACCCAGCCCAGAAAATACATGTTTTATTTTTTCCGAGTGTTACTAGTACCTCAGCCTCTCTTGATTTGTCAGCCTATTTAAGGCCTCTTCATTGCATGTTTTTTTTTTTTTTCTTTTAATCATTTGCTTTAAAGAAGACTAAGCTGAAACTGCTGCTCAGCTCCCAAGATGGTGCCACCCAAATTGTGTGTGCTTTTCTGCCTCTGCGGCTGCCTCGCTGTGGTTCATCCTTTTGACTGGCAATACCTAAATCCTGTTGCCCATATGAAATCATCAGGTAAGAGGTATATTTGTTCAAGGTCTTGAGCAACTGATCTGTTGGCATACTTCAAGTGGGCCCCAAGAAGTTGCACATCTGCACATCTAAACAAGTCTTATTTAAATGCTTATGAAGATCCTGCATTCTGCTGGAGTTGGGGAGAGGTTCTCACTTTTTCCTCATTTCAACGGAAATTGAAGAAGCGCCTGTGTTCTTCAGTGTCAGGACTGCAGGACAGAACCAGGATGGGACATTTTAAGATACACTGGAAGCTCAGCTTGCAATCACCATGGAGAACCTCCTTAATGCCACCCCTTCTCTTTCCAACTGCCCTAACATATGCCCACACAAGCATAGTAATGCAATGGCTCTGGAGTCCACTCCAAGGCAGCCTCAAAACCTGCTTCCATGAGGTGGAGAAGAAGCAGGTGTCTTGTTCAACAGGCCTAGTCCTGGTTGATAGTAGAAAGTCATGTGAGATAACAATTTCAGGTCTTGGGATCCAAAGGGAAACAATCTTTCCTACCTAATAATAGAGAGAAGTAGGGACAAGGGAAGTGCTAGAGAGTTCCAGATGAGAATGGATGTGATCACTGATTCTTTCTTGCCTTGTGGTAAGAGGGGAAAGAAAGCGGAGGAAAGCTTAGACAAACCTAGGAGGAGGAGGGGCCAACACAGGACAGCCATCTTTAGACATTTAATGTCATTAAGAGGGACCTTAGTTGCAAAGAGATTGTTTCTGGAGCTTTGCAAATTCCTGCTCATCCCAAAGGGTTGTGATGCATAAACTTCTCTTCCCAGTCTCCTATGGAGAGCAGTGTAGGTGGCTTCTGAATGGTGTCATAGTGACTATACCTACAGAGCTGTGCACCTGGGTAGTTGTGGGTCGCTCTGGATCTAGTTGTTCAAGCTTGATGGGTGACTCCTTACTATAGAATTTGCAAAAGAGCTTTCATGACTCAGTACCTTAAATTCTGCCCTACTACATAACCAGGAAAATGAACGCATTAGGAGAGGTCCTATATCTTATATCTACATTTGCATAGGAAATAGAATAATATCTCACAGGTCCATTCATCCTACAACACATCAGGAAGTTAAGTCATCAAGGATACACTAGTGACTAAGATAATAAATTTATAGCCAAATTCAAGGGTCCTGCATCCTAGATGACATTAAGTTGATTTTTCCTATTACCTTTTCCATGGATTGAGAACAGGTAATATCTTATATGGTGGGAAAATCATCATCCAGGAAACATTTATATCATTCACTTTTTATTGGTACAGGATAAAAATTTAAACAAATTTTAAATCCCTTTATCTTTAAAAATCATTGGAAAGCTGTCACTGGACTGACAGAAACTTGAAGACAGGGACGTTGCTTTATTTATCTTTATAGTCCCAGCATTGAGCCCAATGCAGTGCCCAAATGAATGCAGGCCAGGCATGCTGGCTCATGCCTGTAATCCCAGCACTTTGGGAGGCCAAAGTGGATGGATCACTTGAGGTCAGGAGTTCAAAACCAGCCTGGCCAACATGACGAAACACCGTCTATATTAAAAAACAAAACAAAACAAAAACATAAAATTAGCTGGGTGTGGTGGTGCACACCTGTAGTCCTAGTTACTTGGGAGGCTGAAGCAGGAGAATTGCTTGAACCCAGGAGGAGGAGGTTGCAGTGAGCCGAGATTTCACCACTGCACTCCAGCCTGGGCTACAGAGCGAGACTTTGTCCCAAAACAAACAAACAAAATGAATGCATACATGTTGATTTAAAGTATTAGAAATAGTTTATTAAATAAGATTAAAATAATAGGTGATTCTTTATAATTTCTTACTAAATGAATACACAGAAAATATGGCTATGCAGGTAAAAAGGTTTCTAAGAATGGGCTAGAGATATCCTCTTTGCTAATGGAGGACCTAAAGCCATCTAAGAGTGTAATTTTCCTAGCATGTTTACAGTTCATCTCCAAACCCAAGATTGAACATCAGGAATATTTGACAAATGAACACCCCCAAAAATATGTAATAAAATTAATAGCATACCATAGGTTCCAATCCTCCTATTACAATAAGGTAGAAGAAAACTAAGAAGAGACATTTATAAATTCTAAACCACAAAACTGTGTGAGTGGTCATTTGATCTGATGAGTCTCCTCCTTCCAATTCCTTAATGATGACTCCTGACAGATGGTTAGAGAATGGGAAATCCAGGCCCATAACCAGGTCAGCTGCAGGCTATGGAGCCTGTTCCACTGCCGCCCCCAGGCACCCTGGTACTGGTGCACAGGACCCCATAGACCTATACCAAAACCTGAGTCAGCCTGACGATTCCTGAGGCCTTCCCAGGTGTCAGGTGTCCTGAAACAGGCAGACTTATAGCCTCACCTTGACGCTCCTGAATGCTGAGTGAGAAACCTTCTCAGGGAGAATAGGTGTTGGACAACCAGGGCACTCCTAACTTACTGGAAAAGGTTCCCTGGTCCTTTGGAATTGAGATCTCACAAATGGAGGCTTGTGTTGGGTGAAACCTTCCCATGCCTCCAGAACTGAGCCTCCAATTCTAAAGGTTAGTGTCTCCAACAGCAGCTGTGACTCTGGGGCTCCTTAGCGAGTTGTGTGAGCCAGAGGTCTCCCTGCCCCAAGCCCTGCACAGGCACACCATGCCTGCCTAGGGGTGGGGGCGCAGTAGCGCCAGGCTGCTCACCACAGAAGAAAAGGCAGGTGTCCCTGCCCTAAGGTCCTCCTCCTTGGGACTTCACGTCTCCCTGTTACACCAGAAGCATGGCTCAGTAGATACTCTTTTAATGGAAGAAGAAGAGCCTTTTGTAATTCTAAATAGACCCTGAAAGTTCACCTTACAGGTAAAGTTAAAAAAAAGGTTCTGGGGTTTGAATCTACCTAGGGGGAGGTTAGACCTGCTAAAACTTCCCTAAGGACTCAGCACAGATTTACCTAGCAAGAGTAAATGAACTCTGGAGAAGGAGTAAACAGCATTAGTTGTCTGCTCATTATGTGTCATGTTTTGTACTAAGAACTTGACCTACATTCTCACCTCACCTTTACAACTGTCCTGTGGGCTGGTCAAGTGCTTTTGTCATTTCACGAATGTGGATCAGAGAGGGGAGCAAATTGCCTAGGCCAGAGGATTATAGCTTGTAAGAGGTACACCTGAAATCTGAAATAGAACCATGTCCCTCCAATTCCCAGGGTTTGTTCATCTCAACCCCCTCTCCCCTTGTCTTTCTTGAAACTACCTCCTACCATTTGACCATGGATTGCTGAGCGGTGTGTCAGGCCAGGTGGTCTGGAACTTCAGCCCAGTGTCCCTTAAACTTTAATGGGCACTCCTTTTCTGATTCAGTAGAACTGTGGTGAAGTCCAGGAGCCTGTGATTCCAAGTTCCAGGTGGTGCCAATGATGCTGGTCCATGGATCAGCTTTGGGTAGCCAAGCCTTATGTACTGAAAGGCTTCATGATGGGCAGGTGTTTCACGCATGAGTCACCAGTGTGGAGGCTGTAAATTGGTTTCTTCCCATGACTCAAAACCTTTCTGGGCAGTGTTCCATGGTATTGATGCAGATGCCTTACCTAACATAGCTCTTGATAGCTGGCTAGCAGAGAGTAATCAACTCTCACCATCCAATGGAAGGAATGGGTGGACAAGCTGAATATGTCAAGAAAAGTGAGAGTCTGAATATACTGATACATGGATTCAACATCTTGGAATTAAATATGGATTTGATTGGGGTTTGGAAAGGAGAACAGATGAAGTGCAGGTGTGTGGAAGGATTGCACCAGAGAGAGAAAAGGGTTGTAGGAGCGGGTGAGTAAAATACTACATATGATAAAGGGTTTAAAGGAAAACAAGAAAGACCAGTGGCCATTCAAGTTAACTAAGCTCATTTTCACAAGTATTTGTTGAGCACTGAATATGTGCCAGACGCTGTGTTAAGATCAGAGGATGCAAAGACATGGATATGACTCTGGAGAAATAGCCTAGTGTAGAATGCAGACACATCATTTTAATATGTGATAGGAAGAATGATTACATGTGTGTAAACACAGAGGCACATAGAATCTATATAATACTGAGGTTGGAATGATTAAGTCTGTCTGGGGAATCAGGGAAGGCTTCAGAGAAGGCAGTATGTCTGACCAAGGTATTGAAGTTTGAATAGGAGTTTGCCAAGGGGATTTAAGCATAGGCAGTAGCATTTACAAAGGTGCAGAGGCATCAGATCAGCCCAGTGTGTCACTCAGGAGGACTGTAGCACAAGGAAAGGTGATAACGGGAAGAGGCAGAAGAAGACTACGAGGCAATGGACCTCCAGAGGAGGGTTTGCAGTGCCCAGAAACTTGGGATTTAACTTGTGCACCTGTGAACCTCAGTATGTTTCAACCCCAGAGCACTGGAAGGATAGGCCACATTTTTGCAAGTAGCCGTGTATTTGCTTAGAAAAGCATGTGGAGGTTTAAATTCCTCATACAAACTGCCTTCCAAAAAGACTCCAATACATTCCCCCTTCAAGGAAAGAACACTTGCTGATAGGAAGCCATTGAAGGATTTTTAAGAATTGTCTGGTGTGATTTGTGCTTTAAATCCCTCCAGGAGCTGTGTAAAGGATGTGTTTGAAGGGGTCAAGATCCAAAGGGGGTAGAACAGTTAGGAGAGAGAGCAACAGTCTGATCAAGAGACAGTAAGGGCATAAATGAGACAGTTGAGCTAGAGGGTCAGTGATATATTGTGGAGATCATTCTAAGCTAAAAGCTTATGTTAGCAATAGAGGCTTGGGGCTGGGTGCAGTGGCTCACACCTGTAATCGTAGCACTTTGGGAGGCTGAGGCAGGTGGATCACGAGGTCAGGAGATCAAGACCATTCTGGCCAAGATGGTGAAACCCCATCTCTACTAAAAATACAAAAATTAGCTGGGCGTGGTGGTGCATGCCTATGCCTGTAATCCCAGCTACTCAGGAGGCTGAGGCAGGAGGATGGCTTGAACCAGGGAATCGGAGGTTGCGGTGATCCAAGATTGCACCACTGCACTCCAGCCTGGCAACAGGGCAAGACTCCATCTCAAAAAAAAAAAAAAAAAAAAAATAGTAGCTTGGTTGAATGTAGGGGGTTGGTGGGAAAGAGCTAGGAGAGTAGGATGATTCCAAGGTTTCTGGCTTGTAGTGCAGGAGATGAGGAGTTCTTGAGTTGTAGGCTGTGTGGCTGGAAGATGAGAAGGGGGAATTGAAAGATGGTCATTTAGTTTCATTTTGGAAACTAAACGGCTTTGACATTCTTATGGGAAGGACATCAGGTAGAGATGTTTAAGGAGAAGTTGTAGGCACAAATCTGAAATGTGAGATAAAGTTCATGTTTAGGAAAACAGATTGTGAAGTCATCTTTAATATACTCTGGATAGAAGTAGAATGAGAGGGCAAGGCTGCAAACATTAGGAGGTAACAGTCCAAGGTAGCTTGGGGGAAGGGCTATGTCTACTTTCATCTCTTTATGCTCCAAAACCCCTACACAGTGTTTCAAACAGAGCAGACCCTCAATAATTGCATATTTTACTTGTTAGGTTGAGAAAGGAAGAAGGCCAGAAACCATGGGAAGTAATTTGATTCCATTAGAATTCCTTTGCATAATAAAATCTGATGTGTAATGGATGACAAATGAGATAATATATACCTGTTTTTCAGCGTGGGTCAACAAAATACAAGTACTGATGGCTGCTGCAAGCTTTGGCCAAGCTAAAATCCCTAAGGGAAATGGGCCTTATTCCGTTGGTTGTACAGACTTAATGTTTGATCACACTAAAAAGGTAATGCTTGATTTATACAACTTATCCTGATATTCTACTATTATCTGTCCCTATGTACCACTAGAAGGTGTTCAAATGTGACCTTGCCCTCACCTGAGAATGACTCATTTTGCAATTTGTATTGTTTCATATGAAGGCTTTTACTAGTTTAGCCATTCCCCAATTCACTGCTATTGTCTGATTAATTTCCCTATAAACCCTATTTTTCACTTCATAAAATACCTGAAGCCAGGCTGCTTATATTTTCCTTTCACTGAGATAGAACATTGTTTTTCTGTTTCTCTTTCATGACTGTCTTCAATCACCACAGCAGCCTAAAAAGTTCTCTAGACCTCTTTGTGAACACAGAGGTATTTGCGTCCCCACTAATTAAATATGCAAAATAGCTGCTCGAATATGTTTGAGACACAACTTCTCTAAAAGTGCATTAATTTCTTTCTTAACAGGGCACCTTCTTGCGTTTATATTATCCATCCCAAGATGATGATCGCCTTGACACCCTTTGGATCCCAAATAAGGAATATTTTTGGGGTCTTAGCAAATATCTTGGAAAACACTGGCTTATGGGCAACATTTTGAGTTTACTCTTTGGTAAGATTTCTGTTGGTCCTCTGTAGGCTTGCATATAAGAAAACCTTGAAAACAACAATAATTTCAAGCAGTTAAGACCAGAGTAGATTTTTCTCCACTCCCAACAGCTCCGAAAATGATAAGGAAATTATTTCTTTAAAGCCCAGGCAACTATGACAGAATCAAGGGTTCTCATTTTTTCCATTCTGAGTTGGATGGGAGTGGCCGAGAGTATCAGACTGACTCTGACATCTTTCTATGGCTGTTCTTTAGTGTTCATCTGACATACCAAGGAGAAGGCAATACCGTGGTGAGAATAGCAGGTTCTTTGGTGTGGCCACTATCCTGCATGTTCTGTGCTAAGTTAGAAAAAAAGGGAAAGAAAGTAGAAGCCACCAAACTCTCCAGATCCAAAACAAAGGAGTCAAAGCTAATGCCTTACTTGTCATAAATGAAGAGACTCTACTCTCATTCCCATCACCTACCCCCATCACTAAGACCATCTGATGTGCATTCTTCACTTACTGTCTACATTACGCTAATGTAGACTTTTCCTTCCTTACCTGTTTGACTAGACACGACTGTTGAGCTGATGTTAACTGTGTCTTCACATTTCTCCCACAAAACTATTTACAACTTATAACAGACATGAAAATACCATAACTTTGCATATTTATATTGCAAAATAACTTATAAATCACTTCCATAGCAATCATCACATTCAGTCTTTGTGACCACATCTGCATTTTATGGACAAGAAAATGAAACACAAATGACTGCTGATAATAATGGTGATAATAAAAATTGAGAAGTGCAAGAAGACAGTATATCCATTTTTGAGCCCCTTACTATGTGATGGATAGGTGCTTTACATATATTACCTAATTAAATAAAATTCTCACAAAACTCCTGTGAAAGAGATATTATTTTCTCAAGTTTACCCAAGAGGAATTTGAAGCACAGAAAGTTTGAGGAACTTGCCCAAGATCCATAGCTAGAAAGTGGCAGAGCTGCATCCATGACTCAGTATGAAGTCAGTGGTTTTGCTGCATGATTATGACCAAATCATAATGAACAGCATCTCTGTTTCTTAGATTCTAGCTCTCAGTGTAATGTATGTGAGGTTTTATGGGTAGTTTGGTTTCAGAACATTCCCTTTGAAATTTTTCCAAAACCTGGGAATGGCAGTAAGTAGCAGCCTTTATGAATACACCTGTGAAAATCTCTCACCTGAAGTCCAGAGCTGTCAGTGACAACTCATTGTTAATAATCCTGTGGTCTGAGGAAAGGACTTATGCCGGATGCGGTGGCTCGTGCCTGTAATCCCAGCACTTTGGGAGGCTAAGGTGGGCAGATCACCTGAGGTCCAGAGTTCGCGACCAGCCTGACCAACATGGAGAAACCCCATCTCTACTAAAAATACAAAATTAGCTGAGCTTGGTGGCGCATGCCTGCAATCTCAGCTAATCAGGAGGCTGAGGCAGGAGAATGACTTGAACCAAGGAGGCGGAGGTTGCAGTGAGCCGAAATTGTGCCATTGCACTTCAATCTGGGCAACAAGAGCAAAACTCTGTCTCAACAAAAAAAAAAAAAAAAACTTATAGTTCGGGTCTTTATTTGGTGGGTATCTAGTAGCAGTCTTTTTAATGAATCTACTATTATTCATCCATAAAAAAGTAGATATAAATCAGATGGGTCTGCATTTTATGCTAATGAGATGTGAATTAAATTCACTAGCAATACTCAGAGAAAACACTAACTATAATCTCTCATTGTTGTGTAGGTTCAGTGACAACTCCTGCAAACTGGAATTCCCCTCTGAGGCCTGGTGAAAAATATCCACTTGTTGTTTTTTCTCATGGTCTTGGAGCATTCAGGTAATCTTTGAGAGGCTGAACACTTTTAGCTTCCAGGAATAAATGACAATTTTTTTTATTCAAAAAAGAAATAGCAGATTTTGGAATGTCATGCAGGCCCTTGTCTGGAGGAGTTGGGGTTCCTCAATAATTGACTGTGGGTCTGTTGATCAGTCCTAGCCCTGTATGGTCAAGTAGTTTTTTTCCCTACTACCAGCTCATTGAGATTAGCCTCACAGCAGAGAAGAAAGGGTGTTGCATTTTTTATAGTTATCCTTCTATATTGTAATAGTTACACTCTTAAAATTATCCTCTGTAAAGTTTAGGACTTTTGAAAAACCAATTTTAGATTAGCTGTGAAAGACATTTGTTAAGAGAAATATCTGTGAAGGCGAGAGAAGGAGCAGGAAGAGATGGGGAGAAACTTTGGACCATGACACAGGTTGGACACCTGAAAAGGTGATGGGGAAGGGAGAAGGATCGGATAAGAAGAACTTCAGACTGCAGCATGGTTCTAAGAAATATTGAGCCAGGCCAATGGAAGGAGTGCTTGGCCAAATTTGCTTATCAAGAGTCCTGTATCTCATAGGAATGGGTTAATGTTAGTACCCATGCTGTGCCAAGTCTCTGGGAGCAGCTTACTGGATGCTTAGCTTCCACTTGACCATGGTGATGGATCCAGAGGGGCAGGAGCTGGATAGGGTCTTTAGTAAGCTATGAAGTCTGTAGCATGATAGCTGAGTGGCACATTTTCCTGACAACAACCACCCTCTTCACTTTCTTCCACCATTTTATCATCTGTCGCCCCTCTTCTACTGCAGGGGATTGTAAAACTCAGAAAATAAGAGAGATGGCTTTTAGCTGGGAACAAGTTGGGTAGCACCTGCAATAAAGAATTCTCTTCAGCACTTTACATGTAGTTCAGCTAGCTATTTGATTTCTCCTGCACTAGTGATTGGCAAATTAGAACCCAAGGGCCAAATCCAACCCACTGCCTATTTCTATAAAGTTTTATTGGAACACAGCCACACCCATTCATTTTTGTACACTGTCTATGGTTACTTTTGTCCTACAACAGCAGAGTTCAGTAGTGGTGACAAAGACCGTATGGCCCACAAAGCTGGAAATATTTACTCTCTGGCCTTCAGCAGAAGAAGTTTGCTCATCCCTGTGCCATATCATTTCCCCCTCTTGAAAAGGTCCTGTATCTTCAGCAATAAAGACATAGTTTCTAGCTACCTCCTTTTTATTCTCTGTGGACATTTCCTGTTGGACGCATGGTATGAGGAAAAGGTTGTGCAAATGAAGCTGTGGAAGAGGGCATAAATGCAGTGCTTAGCACATGATTTTTCAAGTATTTCACCCAGTCCAATCATTTAATAATAGCTAACATGTATATAAGTATTTACCTGTTTCTAATATGATTATAAGTACTGAAAATGTATTAATTCAATTGATCCTCACTGATGAGGTACCATACTATTATAGCATCACCATTTTATAGATAAAGAACCAAGGCAGAGAAAATATTGTGACTTATTAAAGGTACACAGCTGACAAGTGGTAGAACCAGGGTTCAAAGACAGTGGTCAGACTGCAGGTCTCATTCTCATAACTACCATACTGTAGTGCTTTCCTATATACATTATCTTAGCAGAACCTTGCAACTACCCTAAAACAAACGCTTTACTCTTAGGCCTATTTAACAGGTGAGGACAAACATGCAGTAATTACATAAAATCATATAGCTGGGAAGGGGCAGAGCCAAGATTAAAAACCCAAAACTCTCAAAGGCAATATTTATAATCACTGCACTGGGTTTTCTCAACTTCAGTAGTCTTGACATTTTGGACCAGATAATTTCTTGTTGTGAAGTGTTGCCCTGTGCATTGTAGGATGTTTGACAACATCCCTTTACCCACTAGACATCAGTAGTACCCTCGCCCACATTCATGATAATGAAAATACCTCCAGGCATTGTCAAATATCCCCTAAAGAACAAAATCACCCTCCTTTAAGAACCGTAGCTCTCCACTCCACCCCAGGGCACTACTATGGGAGGTAACAGCCTCCATGTTCCCAGTTTTATTAGTGGACTCTGCCTTGTAATCATGACTGGTAGTTGTAATGCTTCCCTCTTTTTGTTTTGAAGGACAATTTATTCTGCTATTGGCATTGACCTGGCATCTCATGGGTTTATAGTTGCTGCTGTAGAACACAGGTATGTTATCTGATGTAATTGGGCTCTTTGGCCAACTACAAGGAATGACAATGCTCATAATTATGTTTCTAATTTTCATAAAAGTTTATTTAAAATGTTGATGGAACTTTCAAGTATGATAACATGATGAGCAAAAAAGGAGATTGAGTTTGTCGACTTAAAAGACTTAAAAACACCCAGCATTTCTAGAGGGTTTATTTGCCTGCCGTGTTCTATGCAAAAGGTTTTTTATACACCATCTCATTCAGTCTTCATAACAATCCTATGAGATGGTTATTATTGTTGTTGTTTTAAGGAAGGGGAATATAGAGGTGATAAAGGGTAATTTGCCCAAAGTCACACAACTAGCAAGTGGCAGTGCCGGGATTTGATTCCTGAGAGTGAGTTTCAACATGGCTAACATTGCCTCCCAGAATTAGGAAGATAGAATGGATTGAGTTTACCTGCAACTTGACAATAGACAATAAGGTTTATTTCCTGGAACTCATTTAGGGTCTTCTTTAAGGGAAAATATAGAGTGGAGAAAGAAAGGGACGTCAAAAGATCAGAGGAAGTTGAGTCAAGGATGGAACTGAGAAACATGGGTCAGATGAGGAAAGGAAGGAGCATACATAAATAATAATTTTACTTGTATTATAGAGATAGATCTGCATCTGCAACTTACTATTTCAAGAACCAATCTGCTGCAGAAATAGGGAAAAAGTCTTGGCTCTACCTTAGAACCCTGAAAGAAGAGGAGGAGATACATATACGAAATAAGCAGGTACATTACAATGAAAGGAGAGGTGGATGGTGACCTAAAAGCATGTACAAAAGGATGACATTTGTTAATTTAATTTTAGATATGGCAAGTTATGCTCCTAGCTCTCCTATTTCCCATTCTCAAAAGACCTGTCAATAGATTCCCGGCGTAGTAAAATTCCCTTAATGGAATATCTCGTTCATAGTGAAAACAAAGGCAAATACAAAAATGTGGGAGATAACAGTGACTATTCAGAATTCCCCTGAATTAAAAGTTCTAATTTTAGAATCAAAATAGTGCTAGAAAATAAATTAATAGATTCTTCCTCACAGGCAATATAAAAGGACTACTTTTCAGAGAGGCAGTATACAATAGAATTAAGAGTATAGGCCTTAGAACCCAACTTTCTATGTTTGAATCCTGGCTCCACCACTTAATTTTGTTATAAAATAATGAATAAAAACATGGTCTGTCTTACAGAGCTGTTAGGGCAATTAAGTTAAGTGAAGCATATTGGCTTCCTCTTTATAGTGGGTGTTTTACATATGTTATTACATTTGAGCTCACCCACATTTCCTTTAGGTAGGCATTATTGTACAATCAGTGGAAACTCAGAGAGGTTAAGTAAGTCATCTCAAGTCACATAGTAGGTAAGCAACAGAGCCAGGATTTGGACTAAGCTATACCTATGTGCAAAGCTGGGGCCTGTGTCATTATGGTAGCATGTATCCAGTTTCCAGTTTATAACTGACCAACGATTTTTCCCACATACAGCTTCTACACAAACTTTAAAATAAATGTTTTAACTTTTTACTTTGTCATTTCCTTCTTCTAATAATTATATTAGGTACGGCAAAGAGCGAAAGAATGTTCCCAAGCTCTCAATCTGATTCTTGACATTGATCATGGAAAGCCAGTGAAGAATGCATTAGATTTAAAGTTTGATATGGAACAACTAAAGGTAAGCTAAAAAAAGAAGTAATTTTTCTCTTGTCCTACAGTTCTTTATTTTTTTTGTCATCTCATTTTCTGCTATATTGCAAGGTATAACATCATAAAGGGCTGCAACCACCTCCCACCACAACACACACACACACACATACACACACAAAGCAGTACAGGTAAAGTATCACAGCAATTAAGAATGCATTATCTTGGACTAGATATGAAATTGCCAAAAGTTAGTCAGTTTTGATCTACAAAAACAGCAATGTCATGTGGTTCAACTTAACTCCCGTGGAAGTGTTATTATTTCATGGACAGCTCCTGCTAGTTTTTAAGCTTGACCTTGAAAACTTGACACAAGTTTGGGAGCGGGTGGAAAAATATCAGACAGAGTGGGCAGCAATGAGCAAAGACTCAAAAGTGTGTGTGGCATATAGAGTGCAGGGATTAGGGGGAACTAGAGAATAAGATGATGGTCTGTTCTCCAGATACAATGAAGAAATTTGTTGTCCCTCAAGCAGCCACTCTCCTCTGTATCCTTGCCTTTGTACGTGTTGCCCCCTTGGCCTGACACACTCTTCCCCTTGCCTAACTCCTACTTAATTCCAAAACTCCAGTTAAGCATCACCTCCTCTCAGAAGCTTTCTTAGACCCCAATGCCCACTTCTGGACCAGGCTCGCTGTCTGTCTTGTGTGCTCCTTTGTACCACTGTACAGTATTGCATCATGCCTCTGTGTAACTTTCTTCCCTGATGGACTGCAAGCTCACTGAAATGAGACTGCAGTGCCTGGCACAGAGTAGGTACTCAATAAATACTCATGGAAAGAAAAAAACAAATAAACATGGGGTGAGGAGAGGCAGAAGTCAGAACTGATGTTGAAATTTCCAGTGTGGGTGACTACAAAGACCATTAAGTTTACTTTCAAACCTTTACATATGTTATATATATATGTGTAAATGTGTTTTATGTGGGTATGTATTTATGTATATATGTGTATGGTATGTATAAATGTATGTGTGTATATGTATATTCTATTTTATAAGAAATCAAGGTATTTAACCATCCCCATAAGATGAACAATTACATAATTGACAAAATCATTTCTTCTAACACCACAAGATAATTATAAATTTATATCATGCTTTTTCACATAGGACTCTATCGATAGGGAAAAAATAGCAGTAATTGGACATTCTTTTGGTGGAGCAACGGTTATTCAGACTCTTAGTGAAGATCAGAGATTCAGGTAAGAAAATAAGATAGTAAAGCAAGAGAACAGTAAATTATTGGAAGAGGGGGAGTGATAACTCATGTAAGATATAATTTTTTATTCAAATTCTTAGTGAAGAAGGGATCTCTTGGAGTTTATAAGGCTATTCTTTTGCCCCCATCAAGTACTCTATATACATTTTCCTAGGCTAAAACATCTACTTCTCCTGCTATTAAAATCTCTCCTTACTCCCATATGTTTTCCCTCATTATTCTTGTCTACCCGAGGGCTTAACACTTGTCACTTAAAAATTTATCTTTATATAATTTTTTGTGACATAATGGTTGTGATAATAATATTGTCATCTTACAGTATTGCCAGACTTCTCCAGTTGGCAGGACATTTTTTAATTAGGCTTTTCCCCCTTCCACCTTTAAGATGGAGCTGGATCTAAAATTATGATTATTTGGGTAGGAGTGGGGACCAGACCCCAGTTTTCTAGCTTGCAGGAACATTTTCTTTCTTAAACTACTTAATTCCAGACTGATGAGATCATATAGGGCCAACTGTACAGACAGTGGGCAGGATCATTTGTGAAACTTCACCTCAAATTTCTTAGAAGTTCATTTCAGTGTAAGAGAATTCTCTTCTTTCATCCATTTAGCAAAAGGTCAGGAAACGTAGGATAAACTTATTTTTAAAAAGGAAGTTAGTTCCATTTTCAAATGATATGCTCCATGTGTTTTTCTTCAACCCTCTGACAGTTTTCCAGCTGAAGCGCCTCTAAATATAAAGTAATGGGCCCAGTTGCTACTCTGAAAAAGCTATAATAAATACACTACAAGGTACATAAAAGCTCTGAAAACAAAGGTGCATTTATTATACTTTTTCAGATACTCCACAGTGTTGAAGAAATTATTATGTATTTTAAAATTTATTTTGAATAAAAATTGTTAAGGATATATCACTCAAATGGTTGCAATTCCTAAAAGGCATATAAAGAAAATGATTATACATAATTCCAGGTCTGATACTTTACAAAGCTAATCATATCCCTTTCCCACATTGAAGCATAATACCTCTTTATTCCAATGAGATAACCCATAATAAACTGGTATGGTGCATGTCCACCAATTCTAGCATTATTAGGATGTCCTCAATGTTGGCTAGTATGTAACCAGTTTAATTTCATCATTGTCAACAAATATCTACAGATGTGGTATTGCCCTTGATGCATGGATGCTTCCACTGGGTGATGAAGTATATTCCAGAATTCCTCAGCCCCTCTTTTTTATCAACTCTGAATATTTCCAATATCCTGCTAATATCATAAAAATGAAAAAATGTTACTCACCTGATAAAGAAAGAAAGATGATTACAATCAGGTAAGTATTAGTGACTTATTTCATTATCTGAAACAAACTTGAAGCTTGGGTAAATAACAATAGATATCATTTGGTAACCATTACAGAATTGCTGAATTGGTTGTTTAGACTTTCAATAAGGAGAAAATTAGATAATCTCAGTTTCTAAGAACATTTAGTCTTACTCTTTTTTAAATGGGAATGTTAATGTATATAGTATATATACTGGTTATATTAGTCTGTTCTTGCATTACTATATAGAAATACCTGAGACTGGGTAATTTATAAAGAAAAGAGATTTAATTGGCTCACAGTTCTGCAGCCTGTGCAGGAAGCATGATGCTGGCATCTGCTTGGCTTCTGGGGAGGCCTCAGGACACTTACGATTATGGTGGAAGGCAGTGGGGGCATGAGCACTTCACATAGCCAGAGCAGGAGGAGGAGAGGGATGGGTAATGGTACTACACACTTTTAAATAACCAGGTCTCACAAGAACTCACTGTCACAATGACAGCACCAAGGGTGATGGTATGAAACCATGAGAAACTGCTCCCATGATCCTGTCACCTCCCACCAGTCCCTACCTCTGACACTGGGGATTCTAATTTGACATATGATTTGGTGGGAACACAGATCCAAACTATATCACTGGTAATTAAAATTTTAAAATTAGCATTATACTATATACTACTTTGATCTAAACATCAGAACATGCCTACAGATTTTTGGGGGTAGAGCTAGGGGGAAGTATTTCATCATTAGGCTGGGCTAGGAACTCTTTAAAGAAAAAGTCAGATTATCTATTGAGACCTGCAATATACTTACCTGTTGAGAAAAATATGAGTTTATAGATTCCCCAAAGCTATAATGGGGTACCATCAAGTGTTTGCAATTCTTGTATTCTGGAGGTGAAAAAGAACTCCTGATAAGGTTTTGAACTCTCAATGAGATACTACAAAGCAAAGATGGACCTGAACTCACCCCTTTGCTATCTGAAATCTGGTTTATTCAGGAGAAGAGAAGAGGCAGGAATGAAACATACAGAGTATAGGCAATAACCACTATGGGCTCAGAGAATAGAGGGGTCTCTTCCAACGGAAAAGGATTCATAGATGACACTAAAATTGGATTTTGTTTAGATCAAGAGAGTTTAGATAGTAAGGAAGGGTTAAGGTATTTCAGGCAAGGACTTCATTTAGCTTATGTGTCTGTGCAAGACTCTCTAATTCTAAAACAGAAATAATACAGAACACCTAACCCTCCCTCAACCCTACTTCCTTGCTAGGCTCTCACCTTTTCTTTCTTCCCTTCTCTGCTAGAAACTGTCAAAGAATAACAAATATTAGTTATCGCATGTGCTTACTTCTACTCACTCTTTTGAGTCTTATGGTCTAGCTTCCTGAGTCCCCACCGGCATGTCAAAACAAAGACACTAAAGGCCTGCTGCATGCCACACCAGCAGCCTCTTCAGAGTCTCAACCTTGCTCTCTGCATCTGTTCAACATTGCTGACCACACCTCTTCCTGCTCCCTTGGCTACTATGACCCTCCTCTTTACTGCATCTCCTGTCATTAATACTGCTCCTTCCATTTCTCCTCCTCCAGCCAGTTCTCCACAGTCAGAGCATCCAAGCTTCTGCTCGCAATTCTCTTGTAATCTTGCCATTTATCTTTTTTGTGTTTCTGACATTCAAGTTTCCTACTACAATGTGGGGAAGAGTGAGAGGGAGTTAAGTGGCCCTGTTTTGAGCTTAGAAAACTAAAAGAATGATAGTTTGCTTATAAGAACCAGCAGAGTCAAGAGGCAGAGTAGCTTTGGGCGGGCCTGGGAAGATGTCTTTTAACTTCACAATTTCTTAGCTTGAGAATGGGGGAATCTGTTTATAGATGTCTGGCCACAAACTGGATAATTACATAATTTACATGATAACATAGATGGAACATTTGAAGTAGAAGGGATTGCAAAGTGAGAAAAGAATTGGTGTGGCAATAGAATCGTAAGGAATGCCTACTTTCATCCAACGGGAAATGGGTGAAGAGCCAGTGAAGAACAGAGTGGTTAGTGTCAGAAGGGAAGGTGCAACGTTAAGGAAGCGAAAAGAAAAAAGGTGCAAGAAAGCCATCAAGTGTCAAATGTCCCAGTGGTGGTAGAAAACGAGGACTAAAAAAAGGCCATTCTATTTGACATTAGGCTATTGATGAATGTAGAGAGCAGTGCAAATGATATTTATAAAGTGCTTACAGTTTAAAACTGGGAAAGGTGTTGTTTGAAATCTATTTCCTCTAAGGCTTAAATCTAAAGTGATTTAAATTTAAAGTGACTAGCATCAAATACATACCATGTTCAGTGGTGAGGGCAGGTGGCAGGCTCTGGCTGTGAGTTCAGGGACCCTCAACACACAAATTGGATGTATTCCAATTCACTAAAAAGCAAGACTCATTTCTTCTAAAATCAAGATACCAAGCAAGACCAAGATTCTTTGTTTTTCTAGAGGGAAGATGAATATACTCTGGGATCCCTAAACAAACAGCCTGTGACCCTTGAAATACATCTAAGTAGATCAAATTACAAGTTTTATTTCTTCCTTGATTTTCAGTAAACAGACCAACAAGACCCGTATCTTTCTTACACCCTAACTAAAAAAATAATAATTTTATCAACCAATGTGACTTTTAAATGTCTTGTTTCTTTTTAGGGGTTCAGTCCATCAGAATTTTGCTGACTTCACTTTTGCAACTGGCAAAATAATTGGACGCATGCTCAAATTAAAGGGAGATATAGATTCAGATGTAGCAATTGATCTTAGCAACAAAGCTTCATTAGCATTCTTACAAAAGCATTTAGGTAAGAAACTAATATTTTTTCATGAAATAAACCAGATGAATCTCAGGACAAACCTATCTATCTTAATACAGCTTTAGTACCATTTAAACTATTTCCAGTTGGTTTACAATGGAACAAAGCAGTAAATCAATTTGAAAACAGAAATTTGAGAGTGAATTTTGCTGTTTTACATCATATATATCATAGAAAGCAAACCCAACTGTTAAAGCTAATAGTCTTTGTATGACGCCTAGAGTGGACTTCCATGTTGAGGACACTGACAGCAGGTTGCCTCATTCCTATCCCATTTGCATTCAGCTGCTAAAGCAGCCATGGGGCAGCTGAAACAGAGCATTGTCTCTACCATCCTAATGCAACTTGGGTAATTTGTAAATCTGTATTGCCACCTAGGGGCACCAAACTGTTTAATGCTCTCAAAAGTTTAATATGTTCATTAACACTTTATATTTTACAGGACTTCATAAAGATTTTGATCAGTGGAACTGCTTGATTGAAGGAGATGATGAGAATCTTATCCCGGGGACCAACATTAATACAACCAATCAACAAATCATGTTACAGAATTCTTCAGGAACAGAGAATTAGAATTAGGATTAAAACAGTTTTAAAGGTCTTGCTTCAAAACTGCCTAAAATTGTGTGTGTGTGTGTGTGAGAGAGAGAGAGACAGAGAGAGAGAGAGAGAGATTTTTAATGTATTTTCCCAAACGACTCATATTTTAAAATATAGGCTATACTTTAATCGTGATTGAAGCTTGAAGTAAGAATTTTTTCCCTTTAGATGTAAAGAAAGAATACAGCATACAATATTCATATCAGCCTAAATTTTAATTTTACAAAGATGTTTCCTTTTTAGTGTCGAAGTTAAAACATGCTTTTACATTACTTTGACAGACAAGCAGATTAAAACAGGCAAAATGCCAGTGAAAACCTGTTGCAATGATACAAGACCCTCTAAACATACAGTAAAAACAGAATTTCTTGCTTTTTATTATCTACTATGGGTGGTAGAGTTTAATTTTAGCAACACAATATTCTAGGTAGAATTTGGCAGCACTTCTCTTTGACTTTTGGTCATGATAAGAAAAATTAGAACAAGCAAAAGCCCATTGTTGTAGCACAGGATTGGTGGTACTACACAAATTCAAATGATGATTAAATGAGGAGTGGAGAAGGGTTAAGAATATTAGAGATCTAGTTCAACCATTATGGAAAACAGTATGGCGATTCCTCAAGGATCTAGAACTAGATGTACCATATGACCCAGCCATCCCACTACTGGGTATATACCCAAAGGATTATAAATTATTCTACTACAAAGACACATGCACACGTATGTTTATTGCGGCACTATTCACAATAGCAAAGACTTGGAATCAACCCAAATGTCCATCTGTGACAGACTGGATTAAGAAAATGTGGCACATATACACCATGGAATACTATGCAGCCATAAAAAAAGATGAGTTTGCGTCCTTTGTAGGGACATGGATGCAGCTGGAAACCATCATTCTTAGCAAACTATCACAAGAAGAGAAAACCAAACACCGTATGTTCTCACTCATAGGTGGGAACTGAACAATGAGATCACTTGGACTCGGGAAGGGGAACATCACACACTGGGGCTTATCATGGGGAGGAGGGGAGGGGGGAGGGATTGCATTGGGGAGTTATACCTGATATAAATGATGAATTGATGGGTGCTGACGAGTTGATGGGTGCAGCACAGCAACATGGCACAAGTATACATATGTAACAAACCTGCACATTATGCACATGTACCCTAGAACTTAAAGTATAATAATAATAAAAAAAAAGAATATTAGAGATGAGGCAAAGGCAGTGGATTAGAGAAAATTGGTAATTTCTGGCATTTTCTTTAATTCTTTAAGGCATTCTACTTACTAAAGAAAGGTTCCATAGGTATTACAGCATATAGCAGGGATTCCAGTTAAAATACATTAGTTACTCACACAAAGGCTGTGAAGAATAATAAAACATTCAGAATTACATTTAGCTTCTTCATATTCCAATTTTATGTTTTCAATTCTATATGTAGTAGTAAAACAGAGTAACACGATTAAATGGAGGTAAAAATATAGCTTAATTTATACACTTATAAATATGGGAATCATGGAAAAATGATTTTATCTCCCAAGGGATATAAAAATTTTTACCACTCATTTGGTACCCTAGTCCTATCTTAGTGGTGTCAGGTGCAAAGTCACTAATTCTGAGAAACTTTACCTCTGTAGCCATTCAGATTAAATTTTTTAAAATAGGGAGTTAAACTCAGCTTGAAACTGAAGGCTTTCTATAATCTGACCCTAACACATCTTCTCTGAGCTTTGCTCCTGACAATTCACATTATTTTGTCTATGTGAGTAAGCCAAACTTGTCTATTCATTATTCCAGGAATAAGTAATATACTCATCTACCTCAATTACTTTTAATGCAAACCTCTCTCCCTTCTACTTACTGAAATTATACCTGGTTTTTAAGGTTCATAATTCTATTTCCATTAGGCTTCAGAGTCTGATAATGCTTCACAGAGATACAACTTTACCCCAGTCTCATTTAGCAAACATTTTTTTCCCCATTCATTTTAGAAATAAACATTCCAACTGTATGGATGTGCCATTCAACACTTTCTTTTTTTTTTCTTACAATCTCTTTTGTTGGTGGTGCATGCTGATGATGAAAGGAGAAAATAACTATTGAAAATAATAAGTTAAGGTTAAAAAGAAATAACCTAATATAGTGCACACTGAGTATTTTTCAGGGAAAAGAAACATTTACCAAATGCCTAAACCTTTTCAGGGACTTTATATCAATGATTTCTAATGTTAAAAAACACTGCAAGAAAGGTTTTATCATCACCACTTTACAGATGGAGATCAATCTCAAAATATTACATAATTTGCCCATGTCACATATCTGTTAAGCAGCATACAGCTAAGATCTGTTTCCAAAAGCTAAGATCTATACTTTGCAAAATCATGTTTAAAAAGTCATGGGCTTTAAAGTTAGGTAGGTCTGGGTTTGATCAAGCCTCTGAGACTCATTAGCTATCTGACCTTAGACAAGTTATTTAACCTTTCTATGAAGCTTCAATTTTCTCACCTATAAAATATGGATAATATTGATACGCACTTCAAAGTTGATGATTAAAGTGAAAAAATGCATTTAAAGTACAAGCTAAGTGACTAATACATAAGAACTAACATTTAATATTACTGTGCTTTCTCCAATCCTCCATTATAGAGGAGAGATGGAACCAAGTACATTTAATAGTTCTATTTCCTTTTTAATAAAATGAGACCATCATATTAAGGATAAACTTTATTTAAGGATAAACTTTATTCAAATCTTGTATTAGAATAGTTCCAAATTCAAACAGAATGTTAGTCAAATGTTTAGACAAACAGGCAAAGATTCAAAATCAAGACAAAAATTCTGAAGGAGATCCTGCTAAAAAGCTATCCTAAGTAGAATCAAATAATGTACTTGTCATGAGCCTTTATTTTTCTATTTTAATGTAAACACTGTATTTGAAAGGTACCAAAATAGTTTTTTGAAATGTAATGTGTTAGTGAACTGTTTAGCAAAATAAATCCTTCCAACTAATTAGAAACATAAGACAATAAAGAAGAAAGATCCCAGATCTGTATATACAACAGTATCACTATAAATACACTCCACTGTCAACCTGAGACCTATTTTGTTTTCCACCTATATAAAAGTTTTTGAAAATGACAACTTCTTGTGGTTACATGTTTTCAATTTTCTCAAATATTCTGTTGGTCTGGGTAAGATGCCACTTGTTCAAGGGCAGCTTCTGACTGATTGGCCACAGCTATAGATCCACAATTAAATCTCCATCATCTCCAAACCCCTTTTCTGAAACAAAAAGAGAAAAACTTCAAACTGAGAAAGAAACATACAAACAAAAAAATTTATTTCCACGGGTGTTACTGTGACAAATGTAATGTTCTCTAAAAGGGAGAGGGGACAGATGAGTAGTCTAGTTACTACAGGGCATTATTTCCATAGAAATAATGTTTTATTTTATTATTAATATTTTGGTTCTCACACTGTACCATCAAATCAAGTTTCTCTAAAAAATTATGAAATTGGCATATTTAATATTTTGCTAGAATGGTATGAACAAGGCTGATAATCAATTAGTTCTTTGTCCTTTTTGATTTCTATATATTTTTCACATATTAAAGCTATCATGAGCTGATTTTATTCTCAACGTGCCTCAATTCTAAGAACATTGCATTATTTATGAACAAGAATGTGCAATACCAAGAACCAACCAATAATTTGAATCTTATATAAACTAAAGATTCAAAAATTCCAAGAGATTATTTAACAAAGATCATTTGAACATATGAGTTAATTAACAGATAAAATTCTTTAAAATGTGAATTTATCACATTCATAATTTAACTTTCAAGATTAATTCAATTAACAAATTTCCTATATTTCAAGAAATCCTCATTTTGGTTATTTATTCCCATAAGTATATTTAAACTTTTTTTACCTAAAGTAGTTTTTCTTCCCTGCTACCTATGTCCAAAGAAATTGATAAACCATTTTTGTTTGAGGTATTCAGCATAACAGTATTTTTAAGAGACTGTAATTCTGGGTGATAAAAGTATTTTGTTTTAAAAAGACAAGTTACCTTTAAATGTGGTATCACCTGATGACCTGAAGTAAAGATCTTTCCTTACTCTTTGGGATACAGCCTAACAAAAGGAACCTTTGAATTGCTGTTGATTCTTTATCATGAGTACAAAATAATTCAAATCAGAAATGGAACCACAGATAAGCCAGAAAAGATGTAAACAACGAAATGTATTTTTATCAAAATTATGACAATCTGATTTTATAATGAGGATCACGTGAAGTACATTTTCTATTCTTCAAATACTCATTTCTCTAGAACATACCCCTGGAGCACTCTACACGGGGCATAAAGTACCCTTTTCCAATGTTTAGCTCCCAAACCCCTAACAACTCTGGTAATTGGTGAAGGAGGGAGGCATATCATTGTTCAAGGGGCTGTTATTAAAACACAGTATCCATGTAGAGCCACAGATGCTTTATTAAAGACAATGAAAAGGGAAATATTTCTCCTATATTCCTTTTAACAACCAACAGCAACATGTGCATGCATTATGTGATACAGAAACTAACAAGATACTCTTATGGTAAAATAAAATAACTCAGATAAGAAACCATTTTTTTAAAAAAGTAATTAGATTCCTAGATCATAGTGACTTGAGATATCATAAAAAAGTCATGCACAGCACAATATTCACTTTGTAAGGAAAGCTAGCTCATTTGTAGACAGGTATCCAGATTTAAGAGCTTCCTCAAATTTGAGGGAAGGAATATTTAAATGTCATTAGTAACCAAATCAAAAATTTTAGAGTCTTACTCATAAGTAATTTCTATATGTCTGCTAACTGGCTTAGTCAAAGCCAGAGGTAGTTATCTATTTACTTATCTAGAAACATAATTTTATGTTTACTTTAAATAGTCCTAAATAGTTCTTTTCTATGTGGCAGGGATAGAGAACTTTATCCAAACGGAATCTTGTATGTACATATGTATGCATTTGGCTCTGGATTCTTCATAATTAATGGATGGAGACAACCCGAATGTAAAAAGTTTTAGTAAATACTGAGGCAAAAAGTGTAGTAGGCTGTTATTTCTGACCTAAGCAAAAAAGTAATTAACATAATGTAAAGAGAGATGTTCAATGATTTTTAAGAGTAAAAATTTCAAATGACCTAAATATCCAACACTATGGGAAATATTTACTACATCATGGCTCACTAGTGTCATGCAGCATTATTCAGCTATTAAATATTGTCTATGGCCTTCTGAGTGCAGCCAAGATGGAATAAGCTGACTATAACCTCTCTATCACTGATTACAACGAAAAATTCTAGACAGAATATAAAAAGCAACTACTCAAAGATTCAAAAGTGAACAGGAATAGGTAGATTAAGAATTAAAGTAAAAACGTGAATAATGACTCACAACAGGAGTGAGTTTCACAGGCCTTTTCTTTTTTTTACTTCTTTGCCTCCTCATTTTGATCTGAGGGTGGGCCAAATCAAAACTGCCCAGCTAGGGTAGACAGCAAAATTCTAGAGAAATTTCTTATTTATAGTCAGTGGACTAGGGATAAAGGAACCCTGAATGCTAGAGAGTAAGAAATAGGTAGGAAATCTCTTTGCTGTATTGTGGTGTTATGTTTTTTTTTTCTGTTTTTCTTCTGGCCCTGCCTTGAGGGTGGCTAGCCCCAGTTACTGCCTGGTGACAGCTATGGCAACATAGGCACCTACAAATGTGAGAGATGACCCATCTCTCCAGCCAGTGGAACCAGGAAAAGAACTTTCTGTCGTCTGAAGAGTAGTAATAGGAGATTGTTTTTGTTATCTCTTTATCTGCTTCTTATGTGCAATCAAACAGAACTGTGTGGTGGAACAGAGGTTGAGAGAAAAATACTGTCTGGCTAGGGGACCAGAAAAAGGGGCCATTGGAGGCTGGATAAAACAAGATCCTGGGAGCCAGAAAATGTGGAGAACATCTAAGAGAGGAAAAGAGTTGAAAATATTTAACTCCTAATGCTACACGTGAACTGTAAGTCTCAGGATTGCCCCTGAGCTATGCACATGCAGAACAGAGCCAAACAAGCACAGCGAAGTCTCTGACACCTAACTATTATATAAACCATTGACCAAAGTCCCTGACTACCCTGGGTGGCTTATGTACCAGGAGGATCTGAACAGCAAAGGCATTGAAAACTAAACCAACAGGAGAATCACCAACTATAGAAGGAGAAACAGAACATGTGGTATGAATTGAAACCAGCCGATCATCTGCTATAAGAAAAACTTAAACATTCTCCAGATTTTAACAGGACCCAAAGTGTTAAAACATAATATGCAAAATGTTCAGGATATAACCCAAAATTACTCAACATACAAAGAACCAAGGAAAGCTGACCATTTCTCTAGGGGAAAGAAAATCAACAGCTACAAACCCCAAGAGGACCAGATATTAAA
Source organism: Colobus angolensis palliatus (assembly GCF_000951035.1). NCBI lineage: Eukaryota > Metazoa > Chordata > Mammalia > Primates > Cercopithecidae > Colobus > Colobus angolensis. The sequence continues at coordinate 10,360,002 of NW_012118599.1, forward strand.
ACTATCAGGCAAAGATTATGAAGTGAGAAGTTCAAGAAGTTCAACCAACCCCAAAACAGGATAAACTCAAATGCCCAGACACATCATAATGTCACGGCAAATTGCCCACCATAGAGTCTTAAATGAAGAAAGTCAGAATATAAAACTACACATAGGATGAAATCAATTGTGTCTAAACTATGTAGATGCAATACTTACATTACATATAAACAGAAAAACTATAAAAGAAAACCAAACTGGTCAGCCTACTTGTCTCTGGATGGGTATATTACAGGTGATTGTTACTTTCTCATTTTTAATATTGCCGTATTTCCCAGGTTTTCTGCATTTAATATATATTTTATGAGAGTCATGAACACCAAAACATTTTCTAATCAAGGAGTAAAACATTAATAACTAGTTTTCTCAGAAGAATACTTGGCATAAGGACCAAAATCATCCATTTTGTTATTGCTGCTTTTAACTATTGTCACAGGGTTTTTCTCCCATTTTTCCAAACGCAAGGGCTTTGGAAATAGTTTGTTAAATCACCTTTCAAAATGAAGAACAATGCTCTCACTAATTACTACTTATAGAATTCCATACCTCAGGTGGATGCTTATCCGATTTGGGTATGCCATTCCAGACATTCTCAGGGTTCACTATCTCCTCCAAACCATTTGAAAGGTTCAAAACCTACAGGAAAAAATAAGTTTTATTTTTTTTAAGTGTCCAATTCAAAAAAATAACTGATTTATGTACCAGAGCAGTTATTTTAAAAAATGAAATACTATCATTATTATTATTATTTTGAGATAGGGTCTTGCTCCATCGCCCAGGCTGGAGGGCAGTGGCAGGATCACAGCTCACTGTGACCTCGACCTCCTGGGCTCAGGCAATCTGCCCACCTCAGCCTCCTGAATAACTGGGACTACAGGTGCACACCACCATGTCCAGCTACTTTTTTTGTATTTTGGGTAGAGACAGGGTTTCACTATGCTGCCCAGTCTGGTCTCAAACTCCTTGGCTCAAGCAATCCACCTGCTTTGGCCTCCCAAAATGCTGGGATTACAGGCATGAGCCACCGCATCTGGCCCTAAAATGAAATACTTTCAAAAACAATGAAAATGAATTTATTGAACTTCAACCTTATGTTTCAAACTCCATGCTACTTCAGTTTCCCAAACATATATAGAGTATCTATGACTGGTGATCCAAGATGGATAAAATTTCATCATCAAATAGTTCAAAATCTAGCGGAGGAAAGACCTCTAAGCAGATAATTACAATACACTATAGAAGTACAGACTTCTGTAGTAAGGGGTATAGGAATGTAATACAGAAATAAGGCCTTTTTGGGAGGGGGGGAAGGTTGAGGACAAGGATAAATTTAGAAAACATCAGTGAATGCTCCCTGGTAGAGGCAATGGGTAAGTAAATTGGAATTAACCAGTTTGGTAACAGGATGGAATATAGGTAAAATAGAACTGAAGTATTAAATATATCAAAACAGCAAGCAGATTGTATATGTAAGAGAAGCCAAGAAGTTTGATGTCCATCTAATATAAAGTACAAAATATAAAGAATTAGGGCCAAAGAGAGTACATAACACTTAACCCTAAAGGATTTCCTATGCCATGTTAATGAGCTTGACTTTTATGTTCCAGGTCAGGGGCTCTCCAATTTTAATGGAATATGAATGCACATTCTGGAATCCTAACCCCAGAAATTCTGAATTAGCAGGCCAGGCCAAGGCCTAGGAATCTATAATACAACTAAAAAATACAGCAGGTAATTCTCAAACAGGTGGTTTTCAAATCACAGGAGAAACACAATCAACTGGAAGTCCCTAATAAGTTTTACACAATAATGATGTAAACAAATTTGCATTTTACAAACTTCACCCTGACATCGTGGACCATCAATTTAAAGAAGACTAGAAGCAGCAAACAAAATAGAAGGTTATTGGAGGAATGTAGTTGTGAAATGACTCAACTAAGGTAGTGGCATTAGACATAAAAAATTCCAACTAAGAGATAAGATGTGTAAAGTGTGGAACTAGGTGACTAACAGAATTTAGAAAGAGTGAGAGAGAGACATGATACAGCCTAGGATGATTTCTTGCTATGACTCTTATATATGGAGATTTTAAATATTTGTTCATTACATCAAATTATCAGGGGGAACAAACAGGTAAACATTTGTTCAACTGCATTCTCTAGTCTGACAGAGTCTGGTAAAATTTCCTTAATTGTCTGCAAAAACATTTGGAGATAAAGGACTTAAACGTCACTTACCCTTGTTCCTTCTTCAGCTGTTTCTAAAATCTCACATTTAGACCATGTGTTTCTTAGACTTGACCACACAACACATTTAGATCCAACAGTAAAGGCTTTCAGAGTGTAGGTGTTTTGTGGTTGAGCTGCCAAATTGAATTAAGACTCAATGCATATCTCTTAATTCCTTAATGTAACATATGCAAGCAAAGCATTTTCCTAATCTGCATTATTTCTATATCATCAATATCATGTAATTAGTACATTGGTATGACTGTCTCCCTCAATTTTGTTTAAAATTCTTCTAGCGCCCCTCCCCCATATAATCTCTAACTGCTTTTCTAAACCAACAAACTAAACAAAAAATCACCATCATAAGGATGTGAATCTGATTTCTAACATTGCAAATTGCTAATAAAATATGGTACTATTAAGACAAGTGTCTTTTACACTTACAACAGCCATTTCTATAACAAAGCAGCATGTTACAAATGAGCAGACATTCTTATCACAGAGTTAATACTTACTATTATTAAATGTGACAATGAGGAATAAATATCTAATGCAAGGGAAATACTTAAATAACTTATGTGTACCCACAGGATGGCATACCATGCAATTAAAATATTTTGAAAGCATTTTTAAGGGACTAAAATGCAGGATTCAATACTGTATGATAGTATGATCTAACTTGTTTTTAAAACTATGTAGTAGACACACACAAAGACGGTAAAAGGCAACAAAAAGAAAATACATCATGGTGTTAACATTGATAACTTCTTGTTGATTTTCATTCTATTTCATTATTTTCCTTATTTTTACAATGGTTCAAATTTAATAATACAAAAATTGACATTTAAAAAGTATAGCATTGATTATAAAAAGCTAAAAGTTACTCATTTAAAAATTTTTAAGTAGCAAAGAAAACAGCAGTAAAAATAATTTATAAAAAAGTTAATATAATAAATGTTCTCCAAGATTTACTCATGACAAAGTTTTTAATATAGGCTACCTACATCTATTTTTTTTAGTTTAAGGGTTTCTAATGAATTGCAAGATCAATGTATGATACAGTTAAGTCTAAAAGACCCTGTTAAAATAATCCTTACTGTAAATTTATGCCTACCGTAGTACTTGGCAAGGGAATACCATGTTTTATAAAACTTACCAACACTTGCCCTCTTGATTATAAATGTGATTACCTTTTGGAGACTCATAGATTTTAAGCATTCAATTTTTAAACACAAAACTAATATTTCAGCATTTCTTCCAGCATATAAAATTTTGCACTGATTTCACAATATATTTTCCCCAAGTTTAAAATACCCTTCATAAAATCCAATCTGATTCACTTCCCAGGTTTTTAATCTTTTTTACAAAAAATTATTTTTTAGAAATCCATGTAAGAATTATTCTCTTTTCTTTAAAACAAACAACAACTTTGGAAAGTCACTATGTTAAACTTAAAAGTAAAAGGACACTTTGGGAGGCTGAGGCAGGAGGATTGCTTGAGCCCAGGAGTTTGAGACCAGCCTGGATAACACGACGACACCGTCTCTACAAAAAATACAAAAATTAGCTGGGCGTGGTGACACACGCCTGTAGTCCCAGCTACTCAGGAGGCTGGGCTGGGGTGGGAAGATCACTTGAGTCCGGGAGGCAGAAGCTGCTGTGAGCCAAGATCACACCATTGCACTTCAGCCTAGATGACAAAGCAAGACCTCGCCTCAAACAAATAAACAAACAAACAAAATAAAAAAAGTAAATGGGAAAAAAAATTCACATACCTGAGACATGATCTGGTAAACCATTATTGTGCTTGCTTCCATCACTGCTTTCTTCCTCAGAGAACAAAGGCATCAATGCTGAAATGTCATCCCTGTTTTTATACTCTATAAATTCTTCTTCATATATATTCATTTCAATCTGTGTTTTAGGATCACAATCTGCTCCATGTAGATGCAATGACATCCTGTGCTGGTCATCAAAAGATTCTACACAACTTGCCTTTCTCACGTCCTCAGTACACATGCACTCTTGTGCTTTCTGACTAACTCCCAAAGACAAAGGATCCATCTTGTCATCTAAAGGCAGCTGGGCTGTAGGTAGCTCTAGTTCTGGTTGTTTCTCAGTTTCACAGGTGAGAGGAAGCTGCCCTGTAAATAGCTCCAGGGCGCCTTTTGTGACACACTCTTGGGAGAGTGGCATACTTGGTGGCACCAGGCTTAGCTCCTCTTTTTCTTCATCCACTACCAGAGAATTCTGTAACTCAATGGATTCCAGCTTTAAGAATTCTTTTGATTCATCATCAGGAGAAAGTGGCACCTCAAGTGAATTCAGTTCTAGTATCTCCTTTGTTTCATTACCATGTGGTAGTAATGTGTTAAATCCTGTAATTAGGTATTTATCATCAAACTCTGCTTTGTCAACCAGATGACACTCTACTTCACCTTCCAGTTCCTCAGTATCAATTTTATCTTTGCAGGGGTTTTCAAAACCTTCACAAATGTTATCAGTTTTAGGGTCACGGAAGTTACTTGGTTTGGTTCCGATATTGTTTACATCTTTTTCAGTTCTTTCAGCAAGCTCATCTGCCTGTTCCATATATATTTTATTTTGGACAGCTTTATTACTTAATTTCTTAAGTCCTACATCAAGATTGCAGGACCCAAGAGCCTGCTTTATCTCCGAGTCCATATTTTCATAGGGAAGAGCACTTTTAGTAATACCAATCTTAGAATATTTCTCCATTTTCTCATTAATACTTTTACCTTTGCTTTTCAAGTCGACAATTGCTAAAGGGATATCACAAACATCCCTTCTGATTTCTAATATCGTTATTTCCAACACATCTTCTGTTACTATTTCATAGAAATAGTCATTTCCCTCTTGAGGACATACTCCTTCTGAAATGTTAAATCCCGAGAGGCAACATGGAAAGGCTTGCATGGGAACCGACAAAAGTTCAGAAGGAATGGCCCAGAGTGCTTTTGGGTCCACACAGTCTTCAACGTTTCCAAAGTCCACAAGTCTGACAGATACAAGATAATCTTCACAAATATTAGTGATAAGTGCTCTATAATAATGTCCATCTTCTCTGTATCTTATTATACAAGGATCTCCAATATAAGGACATGGGATACGATTTCTCCTGTTTACTACCTGTTCTCCAGCAGTCTGTACTTCTACTTCTAAATACTGAAGTTTCTCTGTATCAGCAAACTGACACCAAAAGTACTCAGGTCCATCTATCACAGTGGCATAAGCTCTTACCATTTTGTTTTCCGGATTATACCAGTTAAGAAATACTGAAGTGTCAACATCTGATTTGTTAACAGAGTTTGAACCGGCACCTTTAATTACTTGGGTAGAAAGTTCTATTTGAGATTTTTCACTGACAGTATACCTGTTAATCATATCATCTGCTATGATCCCATGTTCATCAGCAAGAATAACTTCCCATCTGTCTCGAAATTTAACAAATTCACATCTTATTGCAGTCTCGCTGGTCCGTTGGGAAAAGTAATGCATCATTTTCTTAGAGATTTTATTGTCAGGAACCCCAAATCCCTGCAAGGAGCAATGAATGCACAATCCTGGCAATACTGCATTAACAAGGTCAAGCCTACCTATTTTGTTAGTATGAACCACAGAAACATTGCCATAATCTATAAACTGCACAGAGAGAAGGTCATTGGGTTGTTGCTCCTTAACCACAGCACGATACCATAAATTGTCTTCTGGGAAAACAGCACATATCACATCTCCTCTTTGCAAAGGTGGACCTGCATAATATTCGGGCCCTGTTTTAACACTGTTTAATCTCTCTGAAAGACGACTAATTTCAGATTCATCTTCTATTAGTTGAACATAAAAATCTGAAAGGTCATTTATATGAGAAACATATACAGTTGTTTTAAATCCAGGCATTATTGTCTTCTGTGGGAACTCACAAAATTTCAGAGGCAAATCTTTGTCACATGAATCTCCTATTTTTCTCTCTGAAAGAGTGGCTTCTACTCTTGCTGTTTTCAAGAGTGTCTCAGCACAAATTTCTTCTTTCTTTTCTGTTGTTAATGGAAACACTTGACTATTTTTATTTCCCACAGAGTCTTGATATTGAGTGACTAAGTTTGTTTTTGTTAAACTTTGTAAAAGTCTGAGTTCCTTGTATGATGAGTTGATCTTAGGTTTATATGACTGTTCCGAAATTTCTTTATTATGTAACTTGTTCCCTACTGATTTACTTAAATACTCTGTACATGGCAACTTCATATTCTCATTTTTTTCTGCAAGATTTTCAGTTGCAGAAGGGAGCACTTCACTTTCTTTTTTTCTTATTCTATCTTTGTAACTAAGTAGCCACAACTTCTTATTAATACTAGCACTAACTTGAATATTATCACCATATAGTTCTATAATCAGTGTTCCATCTGGATCTTTTGCTACAACTAAAGCCTTCAATGACTTATCTAAAATAGTCTCCTGAAACCACATCATGACTTCTTCTGGTATATGATCAGGAATATCAGATAATGAACATTTGACAGCTTGCATGGGCAAAAGTAAGACATCATATGCATCACTAGGTATTGGAAGCAGATCATCACTTGTTACTACATAAATATTCCCAAAATCAACAAAGAAGACTTTCTTTGGCTCTTTTTCTATTACTATGCCCCTATACCAGTTTCCATCAGTATACTTGGCAAGGCACAAGGTTCCAGGGTTCAAGGGAGATGTTTTTAAATTCAGCAAAACTTTACTTAATTGTGTAATACTACATGACAACTGTTCTAAAATACTTGCATTTCTTGCGAGCTGGCAATAAAATGTCCAAGGGTCATCAATATGCGTTATATACACTAATTCTTCACTTCCAATTTTCATATCATGAGTAGAATAGAAGTAGGAATGTAGCTGAACAGAGGACTCCAAAGGCTTCTGAAGTTTTACTGGTCTCGCAAGTCTCTTTTCTACCAAGAAATGGCATGCGCTCTGAAAGGGTGTTAGCAAATCTACAATGTTAAACAGTTCTTCATTATTAATTGAAGCCAGAGCAAATACTGTACATTTTAATTCTAGATTTTTTTGCCATGCATTATCTACAAATTCATTGAAAGCCTGTATCGCCTTTACATCCCAAACAAAGGGATTTTGACCATTTGGTTGAATTAAATTATAAAGACTGCACCTAAAAGCCTGAGCCTTAACCTTGAGAAATTCTTCACCAATTGAATAAATATTCTTCACAGATACCATTTCTCTGTCTCCATAATCTACAAATATTACATTGACATGCTCCACAGATTGTATCCCACTAATGAGTGCTCTGGACCATTGTCTGTTTACCGTTCGCTTAGCCAAACAAGCAGGCGTGTTTCCCTGGTGAGGAGCAGCAATATTTTTGCAATAGTACTGAATATCAGACATTAGAGTTTTAAGTCCTTGTATGTTCCTGGTCAGCTGACACCAGAAATAGCCAGGGTTTTCAACATAAGACACTCTGACTTCTACTGTACTTCCAACTTCCAGCTCTCCTTGACAAGAGGAGCCTGGCTTAATTTCCAAGAAATTCTGTATAAAAGGAAAATAAACAGATGCTCTTTTCACTTTTTCCTGCACAACTAGTTTAGCTGAACCATTTGTCACAACTGTTGTGTCACTCAAAGCTTTTGAAACAGATATGGTTTTATTCTCTCTCTTGGCTTTCTGCTCTCCTTCTCCAGTCTTGGCAAAAGGTATTTTGTTATTCTCCGTAGTAAAATGATTTGAAACATGCCCTGGGGAGTGGACATTTACTGAGATATTTTCCTTTGTTTCAAATTCCTGATACTTGGCATATCCAGCTTGGGCAATTACCTTACCGATGTTTTCTTCCCCTGTTCTTGATTCATCAAGAATCTCAATCACATATTGATGATCCTGTTTATCAAGAATATGGATGACTAATTCTTTGTGGAGCACAGTCTTTTCAAAAAAGGAAACTGCCTCCTGGCTCCAAGTTTTTCCCAAAGGCCAAATATCAGCTAGGGTGCACTTCAGAGCCAATATTGGTAGCTGCCTAAACTGAGGAAGCAGCATCCTTACATCATACCAGTCCACATTTTCCGAATTGCCTCGGTCAACTAAGAATACATCCACACTCCTGTCATCCAATTTGGTGACTATGGCCCTATAATAACCATTTTCTTTCCACTTGACACAGCAAAGGTCATCAGGTTCAGGTTTCAAAACTACACCATCCAGCTTACTGGCAGAGGAATAGAAACTGCACATTCTCCTCATCAGCTTACTGAAGGTGACATTGTATTTCCTCAACCTAATCCAAAACTCAGAAGGATTTTTAATAAACTCTACCTGTGCATCGTAGAAGGCATTCATCTTTAACCTGATAGATCTCAAGGCTGGGAATGAAATCTCTTCATCTACTTCTTCAGCAGGAGACTGAGACTGAGGAGATGTTTCTGGTTCCTCTTCCTCTGTTCCCTGGCTCTGAAGGACTCGGTCAGCCAAGCAACACGACTGTACTCCAAACACACGGTTCAGATTAATCCCATCTTCTCCATACAGGGTGACATAATATACATGCTCAAAGGAGCAATAAAATTCAATCTTTGCATTCACTGCCTTGCCCAGTATCAGTGCCTTCAGGTCACCGACCTGTGACCGAGACCAGCCTCTCCCACCATCCCAGAGTCCATACAAAGCGCAAGGGTAGGTAACCACCGGCATTCGAAAATATTCAGGCAACAAGTACCGAAGGCTACTGCAGCTCACTAACTCCTTCCTTCCATAGTCCACGTGAAGCACCTGGGCACAGCGCTGGGGCCGAAAAGTCTCAAGCAAGAGTGCTCTGTACCAATGTCCATTCAGGCCACAGGATGCACAAGGAGAGCCTGGCTTGTCTGGGCTCTCCTCCCTCTCCTCCCAGGTGGCGCGGGTACAGTTCTCATCCCCTGTCCCTGTGGAACCCCGGTATACCTGGGCCATACTCTCAGAGAGGAGGTGGATCTCCTGCGAGAGGCTGCGGAGCTGGCAGTGAATGCGGTGGGGATGGCACACTTGGGTTACGACCACGGGCTCCGTCACGCCCAGCTGCAGCTGGGGATAGAAGTAATCCAGACCAGGCTGCTTTTGCTTGAGCGGGACTCGCAAGAGAACCGGGACCCCAGAGCCCACGCTAGCAGTGGCCGCTGTGAGATAGCGCTCCAGCAACGAACGGAAGAGGCTGTCGGGCACCCGCCGGGCCAGGCCCAGCTCCCGCATCTGTTGGAACACATCGGGCACCTCCAGAAGGACCAGGCGATGGTGCAGCAGCACGTCCAGGACGCACCCGTGCACCTCCTTGCCCTGAAGATTGCTAAGGAAGTCCACAGCGTCGGCAGGCCAGTGCTGCGGCTCGCCCGCGCCCGCGCCGCAGCCTGCCGGCACCAGGCCCGCCAGCACGCAGCCGAGCACTTCCGAGGGCAAGTAGAAGAACTCTCTGCGCCCGGGCGCCAGCGAGCCTGCGCCGGCAGTGATGGTGCGGCCCTCGTCCAGCAGGAAGACACGGCTCTCCTGTGCCTGCCTGCTGACCACGCGGCAGCGGTGCCACAGAAGCCCCACCTGCACCAGGCACAGCTCGCCGGGCGAGGCCGAGGCGCTGCCCAGCGCCCATTGGCCGCGCGTGGCCGCCGCTTCCTGGATTTCCCGGCTCAGCCGCAGGTACTCGCCCCGCCGCTCGCCCACCAGCCCCCACAGCTGCACCGGGATCACATCGGGATGCACGTCCACGAAGGATACTCGCAGGGCCAGCGAGGCCCCTGGCGCCGGCATTCCGGGCGTCGAGCACATCTTGACGGCGCGGTGCGGCCCCCACTTCCGGAAATTCAGTGCTGCGCGTCAGGGCCTTGAAATCCTCCGCGCCGCCAAAAGGCGAGTCCCAGCCAAACTAGATTCAAAGGACCCGAGGGAGGGGAAGGACGCCGGAGAGGCGTTTCCTCAGCAACACCCCCATCCGGGACTCACGCAGCGACTGGTAAGACCCGGTAGCCCCACCAACCGCCCGAGGTCGCGCCTACCGGTACGCATTTACTGCGCTCTGCGCCGCCACTTCCGGCCGCGGGGAGTGGGCGGAGCCAGTCGAGGCCTGGAATTGCCCTAACGCCTAAGGGCCTGAGGAACTTTTTGGGACGTTCAGGAGACCCCGAAGTGGGAGGTTTTGGACACAACTTGCATCTCCTCAGAGCACCTTTGACTCTGGAGGCCTCCGTATGAGGGCCTGGCTCTGGCCTGCGGTGAGGACGGACCAGAGAGGGATTTCCTTTTCGTCCTCCCAACTACCAGGGATTGAGCACTGGGGGCCAGGCACGGTACTAGCCAGTGGCGTTCCCGACAAGAAACGGGAACGAGAAACACAGGAGCCAGTGGCACGTTTCTAGGCGTTAAGGCCGGAACTCTCGGAGGGCCCCGGGCGCTGCCGCGGGGCACGGGTACTCCTGCTGGCTCAGTGTGTATGTGGACAGCCAGGTGCTCAGCCTCTGTTCTTTAACCCTGTTTCATCATCTGAATTGGTAGAGTTGATATGAGGTTGAAATAACGTATGGAAGTATATAGCGACTGTACATATTTCCCTTCCCACACTTAGCTGATAAGGGTTCCTTTGCTGCTTTGCGGGCTAACTCTGGCATCCCAATTTTGAAGGCATTTTCATTTACTAACAGAGCTAGCACAGAACTGGATTCATAAAAGGAGGCCAAGAGATATGGAATCAACATTCCTTCAAGCCCCTGCTGTATCTACTAAAATCTTAACAGGATAACCCTTTGAGGCCTCTGTTTGTTAAAATGTCCAAACCTCCATTTGGAATGGAAAAGTGCAGGTAAATTATGGGAAGTTTCCAGGATATGTCTACATTAGATTTTTGTTCATTTGCAAAGTTAGACACATCCCTGGAAACTTCTTATAGTTTGCCTGTACTTTTCCTTCTACTCCATGTTTCGAAATGTCATTAAATACAAATACAATAAGGCAGTGCTTAAAATGACCCTTGCCTAACTGTAAATCTCAGTGTCTTCAATCTGTCCAGATTAGAGGCACCATGTGCTTCCACATCACCCTATGCTTACTTTTTCATGGCACTTTTAACATTGTGTGGCAACTGTCAGATCTCGTATCATCCCTCCAGCCAACAGGTTCCATTAGGCAAGTACCGTTTGTTGGATTCTTGGAATCTAGCTTGGAGTGAAGGCAATTAATATTTGCTAAATGAATATGAATGAATGAATGAATGAATGAATCCAATTTCTCTAAAAGCTTTGGCTTTTTCCTGAAGAACTCATCCTTGAAAACTCAGTTTTCCCATTTTTTTCTAATTGTTCCCTATTCATTATGGAAGAAAAACATTTTATTTAAAAACATCTAGCAAAACCTAGCTTAAACGTTTTTTCCTCATGACCCTACTATTCACCCTGGCAGAACTAGTTATTCCTTTTTTTTTTTTTAACACACTTCTATATTATCATATTTTGTAGCTCTCTATCTACTACAGTAGGAACATCTTAAAAGCAGGAACACTTCTCATTTTTATGTTCTCGATGCCTAGCCAGTGCTGGACTGTTAGCATCCAGTAAATTTTAACAAAAGGGTAAGCAATCTAACACTATGCCCTTTACAGTGGAAAGAAGGAGTTCATTATAAAATGGTCTTATGATCACTTGAAATTGTTTTATCATTACATGGAATAATGGAGACTTTAATCCATCATCTATTTCAGGTTCATGTTGTATAACCAAACTCCTTTGTAGACCACAGGGTTGTAGATATTATTACTTACTTTTTCTATTTCATTTGTCCTCCAACCTCCTTTCATGGCTCGTGGCCTTAATCCTAGGATGTCTGGGTGTATCACGTGACCGTTATGGGTTGATCCGAATCCTTTACTCCCATCCACCCAGATGTTTCCAATGTCCCACTTTTTCTGTATCTGGAGCAGTTAGTGTTAGTTTGTTCTGTCTTGCTCTGCTGTTGGACAAGGACTTGGGTTAATTTTGAAAATCAGGTCATTGCACTGTGAAGATTAAGCTCCCCTCATATATCTCCCATACTATATTAAGCAAAATATCTTGAGTTTTATAATAAACTTTCCTCCCATTAGTCCTGAGAGGCCCTTGGTTTTGGAAAGGAAGGGAGAGGGGATATTCTTTTTTAGTTATTATTATACTTTAAGTTCTGGGGCATATGTGCTGAACATGCAGGTTTGTTATATAGGTATACACATGCCATGGTGGTTTGCTGCACCCATGAACCCATCATCTACATTAGGTATTTCTCCTAATGCTATCCCTCCCCTATCCTTCTACCCCTTGACAGGCCCTGATATGTGAAGTTTGGGAGGGGGATAGTCTTATCCTAATACAAATACATAAAGGATAAAAGGGGAAAGGATAAGGCCAGGGATGAAATATGTATGACAGGTGTTTGAATATTAATATTGTGAGCCACTTCAATATTTTTTATGGAAAAGATGCAGGAAAATTGGGCTAAATAAATCATATTTATTTTGTGCTATCTTAGACCTCTGTATATAGAGAACTCTAAGTAGAAATGCAGTATACTTTACAGTCTATAGTTTCTATACTACTAGTCGGCCTTGTTTAAAGTTGCTTAGAAAAATTAACATTCACTGGATATTTTTAGAAAACAATTCAAGTAAGAAAAAGACAAGCTATAGACAGGGAGAAAATATTTGCAAACCATATGTCTGATATAGGACTTGTATCTATAATAAATAAACGACTCTCAAAACTCAATAGTAAAAAAAATAAATTTGGTAAAAGATATGAAGTAGCATTTCGCAGAGGAGGATGTACAGATGACAAAGAAGAATATGAAAAGATATTCAATGTCATTAGTTATTAGACAAAAAAAAAACCCACAATGTTATATCACTACATTCCATGATAATGACTAAGCTAAAAAATTGTGATAACACCAGTACTGGCGAGAATGTACATAAACTGCATCACTTATGTTGCTGGTAAGAGTATAAAATGGTACAGCCACATTTTAAAAACTATGTACTTGCCATGTGACTAAGAAATTGCATTTAGGCATTTATCCCAAAGAAATGAAAACATGTTCATGCAAAAACCTGTACATGAATGTTAATAGCAACTCTATTCCTAATAAACCTAAACTGAAAACAACCTAAATGCCTTTTGATGGGTAAATGGTTCAACAAACTGTGGTACATCAATACCAAAGGGTCCTACACAGCAATAACAAGGAAAATGAATTATTGATGTGAGCAACAACTTAGGAAGGTTCTCCATAGAATTTTACTGAGTGAAAAAAATAGTAAAAGGTTACATACTGCATTGTTCTATTTACATAATATTCTTAGATTAACAAATTATAGAGATGGAGAAAAGATTAGCGGCTTCCAGGAGTTAGGGATGGGGAAGAAAAGGGATGAAAGTGGCTATAAAGGGATAGCATCAGCCATGGGCTGATGAACTGTTCTGTATCTTGTGTGTAGTGATAGTTATCAAAGCTACACAAAGGTGATGAAATTGCATGGAATCACACACACACACACACACACACACACACAGAGAAATGTGTGCTTGTAAATGAGTGACTTTGGAATCTGGATTGTACCAATGTCTGTTTGCTCCTGGTTTTGATTGTGTACAACAGTTATGGTACATCCCTATACATTTTTTTTGGAAACTTTATGAAAATCTAAAATTATTTCAAAAAAAAGTTTTTAAAAATTCTAAAAAATTAAGATTTCAGTGCCACAAAATACAATTTTATTAGAATACACACACAGACAATTCAAGACCAGATCATTATAGGGGGAAATGAGAGTAGAGAGAGCATAGTCTTTTGAGTTACAGCAGGATTGGCCTCCATTTGTAAGAGCCATGTAACCCAAGCAAATCATTTACTCTCTGTTTCCATATCTGAAAACGGATATAACGACATGTACCTTACACTTTGGTTCCAAGGACTGCATGAATTAATGTAAATACAGTTAACATGTTTGCATTAAATAAATACTTGAGATGCAAGAAAACATAGTGGGAAAGGAAGGACTTTAGATTTTGAAAGTCACTGTTTATCATCTCAGGGTGACATGGATAATAAAATTTTCTGAGTTAGGTTCTTCATCTATAAAAATGGAACTATACTTAAATATAATGACTAAATGAGCCAATATGGGTAAAATACCCACCACAGGAAACGTAGTAAGTTGTAGTTATTAGTAATATGAATGAAATTAAAACTTAAAAATATGTTCTCTTCTAAGATTCTTAAAGATTGAAAATCTTAAATTAGGTTTTTAAAAAATTTGATCTATTTAGGCATAATTTTTGTACAGTAAAACTCACACTTTCATATTGTACAGTTTGATGACATTTTGACAAATCTTTACAGTTTTATTCCCTTACATAGTGTCTTTTGAAGAAAAAAGTTTATAATTTTGATGAAATCAAATTATTCACACATTTTTCTTTTCTAAATGGTAGTTTATTTTGTTGTTATTGTTCCACTAAATCTTTTACTAACCCAAGGTGAAAAAACAAAACAAAACAAGAACCCACAAAAACAAACTTTCGGTGTTTTTTTAAGAAGTTTTATAATTTTAGCTCTTGTATTTAGGTCTATGATTCATTTTAAGTTAACTTTTTGTAGTGAGGTAAGGGTTGAGGATTTTATTTTTACATATGGATATCCAATTGTTATATTGCCATTTGTTGCAAAGACTATACTATCCAGTTAAGTTATCTTGGAGCTTTTGCCAAAAGTTAATTGACCATATGTATGTGAGTTTATTCTTTGACTCTATTCTGTTGCATCAGTCTGTATCTCTGTCTTTGTGCCAATACCCCTTTGTTTTGATTATATTCTAAACTGCTTGAAAGCTAATTTTAAAATTAAGTAATATTAATCCTCTTTGTTCTTTTTCCTCAAAATTGTTTTTGATTTTCTATATGTATTTTAGAATATACTTGTCAACTTCTGCAAAAAAAAAAAAAAAATTGAAACCTGCTGGGGTTTTATTAGAATTTCATTGTAGGTAGAGATCAATTTGACAAGAATTAACTTTGGAGAAATACTGAGTCTTTTAATCCATGGACACAGTTCATTGCTCTACTAAAATCTTTAATTTCTCTCAGTAATGTTTTATATTCTTCAGTGAACAAATCTTGTACACTTTTGTTAGATTTATATCTGTTTTTAATGTTTTTATGCTATTATAAATAATATTAATTTTTAAATATTTTAGTCCCCAGTTTTCATTGACAGTATATCAAAATATATTTTTGTATATTGGCCTTATATCTTGTGAATTTGCTAGGACTTCATTAGTAATTCTTGTAGCTTTTGGTATCCTTGAGGTTTTTTAATATACATAATTATATCATCTGTGAATAAAGGCAGTTCTATGTCTTCTTTTCTAATATATGTGTCTTTTATTTCCTTTTCTTGCTTTACTGCAATGACTAAGAACTTCAGTACGGATTAGAATAAAATGGTGAGAATTGATATTGCCTTGTTCCTGATTTAAGGAGAAAGTCTTTCACCAATACAATGTTAGCTACAGGTTTTACTTAGATCCTTTTTAACAGGATGAGGAAGTTTCTTTTTTTTGCTATTTTGTTGAGAATTTTTATCATTAAATACTATTGAATTTTATCAAATACTTTTTTACATTCTATTGACACATGTTTTGTTTGTTCTGTTAATTGGGTGAATTATATTGATTTTTTAGGATGTTGAACCAATTTTGTATTCCCAGGATAAATCTCACTTAGTCATGATGTATTTATACTTTATATGATGCTGAATTTAATTTGCTAATATTTTTTCACATCTATGCACATGGATTTTTAAATTTCCTGTTTACTGTGGTACAATATACGTAAAACAAAACTTACCATTGAAGCCATTTTTAAGTGTAGAGCTCAGTGGCATTAAATGTATTCACATTGTTGTACAACCATTACCACCATCCATTTCAATTTTTTCATCTCCCAAACTGAAACTGTACCCATTAAACAACTCTTCATTCCCTCCCCACTATTCTATATTGTCCTTATGAATTTCATTATTCTAGTACCTCAAGTAAAATCATGTATGTATTCACTTTTGCCTGGCTTATTTCACTCTAGCATAATGTTTTTAAGGTTCATCCATGCTGTAGCATGTATTTTCTTCCTTGTTATTACCTTCTTAACTCAGAACTATACCAGGACAAAACAAAACCCGTGATAACAAGCAATTAGGCACTTTAAAACATTTACTTTTAAAATCAGAATAACATAGTTTATTTACTCACATATATTCCTGTTTGTTACCAGATATTTTCAGCAAACAGACATCTTTAAGCATCTTCATCTGCTTTTATCAAACCTTGAAGTGGCTCCTGCTGCTGTTGATAATCATAGCAGCCTGTTGGGGGTAAAGTATGGGGAGAGAAAAAAATAATGTATTCCTTAAAATTCAGAAATAATAAAACACTTGAGTGTGGGTAAAATGTGCATGTGTATGGCATCAATGAAGGCCAAATAATGCTTTGTTTCTATACATTTCCATACATGCTTTAAAATGAAGAATAATGTAAGCATATCACATATTTATTAACTGTTATTCAATTATATATTATTTGAAACTATCAAATTCTAGATTTTATGGAATAGCTGTTAAACTGAAGATGATCCTTAAAAATTATGACATGTTTTAAACACACATGATCATGTAAAAACAATTAAGCATTTAATATGGTAAAAAATTTTATAAAATCAGAAATGTTATTGACCCAACATAATTATTCTGAAGAAGAGAACAAAATAATTTAATCATGCGTATAAATGTCTTTCTCCCCACTCCCCAAAAAACCCTCTCAATTCAACAGATACCTTCGGAGTGGCTCCTATTTGAAGTTTATAAGGGATACAAAGATGTGTTACATGGTCCTTGCTTTCAAGCGATGCATCTTGTGTAGGGGATGGTGATATGTACATCTATGTAGTAGGGGAAGCAATGGGAGAAAGGGGTACTGAAGATACTGAAGGCTTCAGAGAGGAAATAGCAGGTGATCGTTTTAGATAACTGAGGTAGAATTTAATCAATACAAATAAAGATGACTAGGTGGTGGTGGTGGGAAGAAAGGTAGATGGAGGGAACAGAATAAACTACATAGAAAAGCAGCAAGTATAGAGCATCTCCAGGGAAATAATTAGAGCAATGCATTTCCAAGGAGGTAGGGTACAGGTAGCAGTGAAAGGTAAAATTGAGAAAAATGGCCTGTAGTCAGAATGAGGTCTTGGATATAGCATTAAAGGTTTGAATTTTTACTATGTGTGTATATAGGAGAAATTGAAGGTGAGAATATGCCCAAAGTTGCCCAGTGGAAGATGACGGTGCTTTCCTGTGAAGAATGGATTTCAGGATGAGAGAGTCCAGACACATTAAGAACTCTGTATTATACTTTAAGGTCTGAATAATTTTTTCCCCTATCTTGAAATATGAGAAAATAAACCCAGGCAAAAATAATCCTAATGAAATTTTAAAAATTCTATTTTTTTAAAAAATGACATAAATATAATGGCTCCCTTTAAGTATATACAGGTTAAGATTCTAGAGTTCAATCACTTCAGCATTTCTTTTTTTTTTCTTTCGCAGACAGTCTCCCTCTGTTGCCCAGGCTGGAGTGCAGTGGTGCAATCTCAGTTCACTGCAATCTCCGCCTCCCAGGTTCAAACAATTCTCCTGTCTCAGCCTC
>NW_012118599.1:10378944-10499190 GCF_000951035.1 Colobus angolensis palliatus
CAGGATGGTCTCGATCTCCTGACCTCGTGATCCGCCTGTCTCGGCCTCCCAAAGTGCTGGGATTACAGGCTTGAGCCACCGCGCCCGGCCCATTTTTTTCTTAATAGCAAAGAAATGCTACTAAAGAGAGCAGAGATTTATATAAAAATGGAAGATGTACACCTATCCACTAGTGGCTTACAATCAAATAGGATTTGGAGCACTTGAAAAAGACATGTTATTCCATATTGAAAGCAAACTTAATAAATGTTACCCCTTTAATTATATATATAAATTAATTCATATGATTTATATCTTATATATTGTATGTCTAATTATATATACTAATTCATTTATACATATAAAAAACTGTACATAATTATATGCATAAGTATATGCATTTTCAGTAAGAAAAAAATCATAGGAGAAAAAATGTAGAGAAATACCACATAGAGTGGTATTATAATAAGTGAGTGAGTTTGGAATTCTTAAGCCTGTGAGTATGGACACAAAAATTACTGAAATTTTTAATCCTTTTTATTTACTGAGAATTATTTTGGAAAACGAGTTGATGATTCCAAGTTGGCAAAAATAAGCAATGTTCCAAGATAATCAGTAGATATGATTTCATCAGAAAATTATGAATGTGATTGGATGAGTGTTGGGTATACTGGATTTGGTTAGATTATAGAAGGTCTTACTGTTCAAGCTAAAGCATGGTGACTCCATTCTAAAATGTGTGCTAGAGGCAATTCAGATTCATTTAAAATGTATGAGACATAAAAATGCCATAAGGAAAAATCTGTTTTTAGAAGACTTTACTGGGTTGTGACCATGATATAAGAGCCTTCCTTGGTACCTAATTAGTGAACAATAACTCTTAGTCATAATAATCATATTAATTAGGGGAACTGTGTTTTTATCCTGGCTCTGCTACTAAGTCACTCATGAGCATGAACAACTCTACTTCTCTGAATCTCAGTTTACTAACATGTGAAATGGGAAGGTTAAATCAGATAATCTCAAGGAGTCATTTCAGGTTAAAAATTCCTGAAATTCATGTTGATCCAGATCCCAAGGAATGATGTCAGTGCATAAGCAGTGTTTTCATCCCAACTCCCCAACCCCCCAAAGAATAAAGCTAAATCAATTGTTCATGGTCCAGTTTGGATGTAATTATTTTGATCCAGTCTTTACTTAATTTTACAAATTACAAAACATAAAAAAACAAAATTTTCCCAAAGTGGTTCAATGCAGAACATTTGGGAAGTTAAGCATGTATATATAATATTTTACAATGTAATTACATATTGACAAATTCAATGAAAAAGTAGACCATCTAAATATTTTAAGAGATTAAACTTCACATTCTCTGCAACTAGAAAAACAATAAGCTACTGCATATCAGTACATGACATTCAAATATATTTCAAAGTGTACTTCCCCCTCTTAAAATGGCAGTGAGTATACATTAGTGCAACCACAAAGCACTTGTAAACTTTTCTGTTCCACATCATCCATGTCCATCAGAACCAATTCTGTTTGGCTGGCTCCAAGGCCTTTCTTGGGCCTGAGCTTCATGTTTTTCTATTTTAACAGTTACAGCCTTTATCCATAACCGCAGCCATCCATCCAGAAATGCCCACCGTCTGAGGCTGGGAGAGCTGGTGGTATGTAGCTGAATTTGAAGAACTCTTTTACCTTTCTAAAATAAGAACATGGATTTGATTCAAAGATTGGAGACATAACTGTATACCATAAACAGATTTTTACTTATCACTTTTTAGGCAAGAAGCTTTGCTAAACTGAGTAAGAGTCAGGCCACTGGCAGTTTTAGTGTGATTTGTGAGTGCTCTCTCTGCCTCTCTAGAGCCCCTAGTGTCAGGTAAGGGAGATAAGAAAGGACGCATGACTATCTGCCTTGCTTTTAAAATACCAATGAAAGGCTGATGGTTAACAAAAGGTGCTTTATAAAAGGATCTATACAGCTGAGTTTTAATCAAATAAGTTGTAGTTCTTAATATATTACAATTCTTGAGAGCTAGCAATATTGGCTTGTAACAGATTATGTAACAAGGCAAATGCTCTGCTCTTTTTTCATCAAGATTCCGTGTGTGGCTGTCAGAGGAAGTCATTAGCATGTGCAGTGGAGTGCTAACCAATTAACACATCTAATGAGAGGGTACTGACAGCAGCCTCTTTTCTTGAAATTCAAACATCATCTCAACTTGATTTTTTTAATCTTTCTGACAAGAAGTACAACTTCCTTCAATACTAGGGAAACTCAAAATGTTTATTAATTTCCATTCACCTCCCTTTAATTTACAATATGTACACTTTAACAATGACAGAAAAGTGAATTATCAAACTTCAATTATAAATACTGACATAACAGGTTAAATGTATTTCTTAAGCACTACGTATGTGTTCTTCCACATTCTTATCATCTACTTCAGATCTGAGATGCTGGCTCCTTCCTGGTACTCCTCCTCTAAGCAGGCTCTTCAGCATAGAATAGCAACTCAAAGGCCAAACCTTCTTGCCCAAGGTGAAAGTGGTCAGGCTTCGATTCTTCTTTAGAAAATGCTGTGCGGGGTCTCATTGGATGGCCTTGTGAGATCCGACCAGATCACTTTTGGACAAAAAGAGGAGTCAAAGAGAACTTGGGTTTCCAGAAAAAAAAATAAAGTGCTGCCCCCTATAAATCAGTCTCTGTGGAATAGGTGTCTTCCTAAAGAGGTAGAAATAATAGGGGGTATGTGTTGCAGATGCCCATATTTCAATAATACTGAACACTGTATCTTTAAGGGCTGCATCTTTAGGGGTTTAAAATGGACTGACTCCACTCATCTCTCTGATTTTTTCATAAGTAAGCCAGAACACCATTGACCAAGGGGTCTGAAAGATTAACCAAAGAAGTTAGTGCATATTTCAAAGCAATTATAAATATTCTACATATGTGCATACATATATTTGAATGACAAAGTCATTTTCCATCCACTTAGGCTGAAAACAAATATTTTGGTATTTCACCTTTGTAAAGGACTTTATAATTTACAAAGCATTTTTATGTCTTATTTATCACAGATTTCTCTAAACAACATCTTACAATAGAAAGGAAAGATATTAATATCCCTGTTTTTCAAATGAGACCACTGAGGCTTAGCAGTCAAATGCCTATTGGCATGTTATAGAGCTAGACCACAGGCTTCTGTTTTCCATTCTCAGAGTTCTTTTTATTGAACCATTACTGGCTAAAGGGCTGGGACTCAAGATGCCTGAATTCTAGGCAGGCTTTTCTATATCTAGTTTGTATATGGAGCATAAAAACAAGTCACTTTAGAACTTGAAAGTGAGGCAGGCGAAAGATTATCCTTGGAGATTTAGGTCACAAAACCAACAACTGATGTCTCACAACATTTACATAAAAATTCACATTAAATATAGAAAAGCCCTTCCAGCTCAGAAAGCCTTGTCTTTAACTTGAATGAAGGTATAGCTACATCTAAAGGAATTATAAAAGAATAGGGTTAGAAGAAGACATAAATGCTGAGGATGTAAACAGTAAAGATACAGAGGGAAATCACAGGGTAAACACTGGAACAGAGAGTGCCTTGGATCTAATAATTCCTGTCTAATTCAGTTCTAATCAAAATTGAACAGAGAGTAGCTCTATCATTCTAGAGTAGATGAATAAGCTTAAGCAATTAGAAAATAAAATGTATTTAGTTTTGTTTGTAAAGCAATGTTTATCTCATATTCGTTTGGAAATACTGAGTGTGTTATATTAGTAAACTGAGAATTCACTAAGTAATGGATTTAGGAGAATATATCTTGGTTATTTAAAGGTATGATGACATACATGAAATAAGGAATATAAAGCTATGATAATACCATATTCTTGTGACAACAAAAATGAAGTAAACCAATATAACTGGAGTTGGATGAAGAAGGTAGAGGTCTTAGTTAAGAACCCCTATGCAATCATTCTTAATTGCTGTGGTAATCAATCTTCTTCATGTTAATGACATTATAGCAACAAAATCCACAGGCAAATGAAATAAGTACTAACCAGGGACTGAGCAAAGCAAGGTCACAGTACCTTTATCCAGTAGAAGGGATCAGGACAGAGTTTAGCTGGATTTTGAATAGAGTTTTTAAAGAGTAGGAGATCATATAGCCAAAGAATGTGGGTGGTATATAAATGGGATTTACCAAGCCTCTGTACAGGAGTAGCACATGTGGGCACTATGTTTGCTTGCTGATTTTCTCACTGATCTAGCTATGAGCACTGCAAATAATGCAACTGCATATGAACCTATATTGTTTCTTTTGGTCTATCTTTTGCCATAAGGCTGGAGAAAAACCAGAAGCAGAGTCCCTTTTCATGCCTGCTACTGTGGAGCTGAACATGTAAGAGCTCTCTTGGGTTGATTAAGTTTACAAATAAGCTCCTCTTGTTCTGATTCTGTGTTAAGAAAGAAACCTTCTAATTATTACTTGAGTACCCATATAGCTTGAATTTAGGAAAAAACACATTGACCAGAGGACTTGAACATCTAGATCACTTGCCAAATGTGTTGTGCGATGTGAATGAGCCAACTATTGTGGCCTGATCATCAGTGTCAATGAGATCAGCCGAGTCAAATCTATATTTTCAAGGCCAATTTACTTGGAAATGCTTATGAATTAGGTTTCTGTGCTCCGGGTCATGTACTGTGGCAAATCAACCAGGCAGTGACTTTCTGGTGATCTTTGGTGGTTAGCCAGCCTTTCTTTAAATACCCCTCCACTGCGAGGAATGTCTCTTCAATTTTAAAACTTCTGTAGCTAGCTGCAGGATGTTGAGCAAATCAGTATATTATGTTAGTAAGGAGCATAGCATTTTGAGTGGAACAGATCTGAGGTCAATTCCCAGCTCTGCCACATACTAGCTACATGAACTTGGGCAAGCTTCTTATACTTTGAGCCATGATTTTCTTATCTGAAAAATGAGGATAATACTGCTTTTTTTGCTAGGTTCTTACACAGTTTAAAAAAGTAATGTATGTAGAGCTTTGCACGTATTAAGTACTCTTTTTTGTTATTTATACTTCCTGAGTCATATGTATAAAGACAAAGGATTAAACAAAGTGGTCCCATCCTTTGTACTTAAAAATTCTACCTGCCCCTCATCCCTTCTGACCCTGATTTTGTGTTTCTGCAATGGTCTCACTCATCCTCCTAGCTTCCTACATTAGAAACACAGGAAGTCCCATTTGCTTTTTTCTGTCCCTCACCTTCTACATATAATCAGTTACTAAGTCCTATGGAGTTAACCATAAATGTCCCTAAAATTTATCTTCTCTCCATTTCTACAGTCATCTAACTGGTTAGATCATTGCTAAAACTTCCTTTCTTATATCCTAGCTTTCAATGAATCTACTATACGGCTTCCAAAGTAATCTTGCTGTCAAACAAACCTTAGCACGTTGCTTCTGGGCTTAAGCAGGTGCTCCATAGAGTTCATCTAAACTACTAGGCTTGGCCCACAAGGTTCTTCCCAACTTGGTCCTTAAGTACTTCTCTAGCCTTATCTCCTACCATCTCCCCTATGAGGACCTATTCTTCAACCAGACTGAATTTTCTGTAGTTCCTCAAACATAACAGGCCTACACCTGACATGATCCCTATGCTCATGTTGCACCCTTATATTTCTCTTGACAAACACCTATTAATGCCTCAAAGCCCAGCTCAAATATCAGCTCTGTGAAGCTTCTTGCGACTTCCCAGATATGGTCATAGCCATTTCTACACCAGTCTCTGTGTTCCCACAGAGTACTGTTCATACCACTGGTAGAGCAAGAATACAACCTCCTTAATAAGGCTGTGTTATCGGGTGTCAGGCCGCCTGGGTTTGATGCCCTGAACCACTCACCTGGCCAAGCTATTTAGACTTTTGATGTTTTTTATTTCCTCCTCTATAAAAGAGGGATATGATAGTAACCTATGGCACAGATTGTTGGGAGAATTCAATGGGTTAAGCCATGAAAATGATTAGCACAATACTGGCCATATACCAAGTGATTCAGTAGTATTTATTTAGTAATTTTTATTATTTCTGTAATTTTAACTACTTACATGTTTAACTTCTACATCTCATTCTAAGCTCCTCTAGTGCAAAGACTATGTTATTCCTCAGTGTTACCAGCACTTATAACAGTGCCTGGTTTATGCAGGCCAAATCAAACTTTACCTTTCCAGTAAGAAACAGCCACAGTTTTGACATAATTTCAAGGTATAATCAAAACCACCAAAATATCTCAAACTTGGGTATACTTTTATCAGGTATTGCCAAGGGCTTTGGCTGTTAATTTCATATTAATACACAAATACCTACTATTCCTTGATGATAGCATTTATTACCAACATTTCAATTACCATCTATATGTGGAAAATGCTTAAATCTAAACCTCCATCCTTTATTCTCTCCTAAGACCTAGACCAGTATATTCAGTTTGTCATCTAGACATCTCTGCTTGGATGTCTTATGGGTAACCAAAATTTCACAGGTCTTAAACTAACCTTATTTTACCTACAGATCTTCTTCCCTGCAAATGATCCCCGTTTTAGGAAATTACATCATCATCCTCAGTTGCTCAGAGCAGGAATCTGGGAATGAAGTCTGACTTTTCCTTATCTTCTCCAACCATTCTCCCATCCCCATCCAATTAGCCACGTTTCTATTCCTTTTCTACCTCCTAAACATGTTTGTAGTCCATCTTCTGTTCCCA
This sequence comes from Colobus angolensis palliatus, assembly GCF_000951035.1. NCBI lineage: Eukaryota > Metazoa > Chordata > Mammalia > Primates > Cercopithecidae > Colobus > Colobus angolensis. Next base: position 10,385,697 of record NW_012118599.1, read on the forward strand.
CTGTCATACTCTTGTCCAAGCCACCATTATCTCTCATATATCATTACTCCTGGTCTTTTCCCAATCCACATGGCAGGCAGAACAAATTTTCTAAAAATGCATGTTTCTTCAAACCAGTGCCTATTACTCTTCTGGCTCATATGTCCTTCCCAGTGTAGTGTCTGCCTCTCTCTGGTCTCACCCTTTGACTCTCTCCATGAGGTCTCTCTCTGTGGCTTGGCCCGCTAGGTTTCCTTGAACTCACCCTGCTCTCTGTCCACTCCAACTGTCCCTCTGTAGAGAATGTTTTTTTTCCTGCCCTCTTTACCTGGCTAAGTCCTACTCATTTTGCAAATCTAAATTCAAAAGTCCATTCTCCAGGGAGGTTTTCCTAATTGCCAGTTTAGGCTGTACTTATTTGCTATATATTTCTATAGCACTATGCACTCTTCCCATAACATTTATCACTTATAGTTTCTTATTCAAAGCTGAGACCTCAGGACAGGGCTTGGCATGATGTAGGTACTCAATTAAAAAGATACATATAATATTATATATAATTGTATTATAATATATTGTGTTAATTTTTGATTGCTTGAATTTCTAAACCTATAACTCACCCATTCTTTCAAATGTTTTAACTTACAGAAAAGTCAGCACTTGGTTTTTATTATATTTGCTATATTGCTTAAACAAGTCTAATTCTACATTATAGATTAGAATTCTACATTTTATTATATTTGCTATATTGCTTAAACAAGTCTATCAAATTCTATATCTTAGTTCACTGCAATGAAAAATAACATCTAAACCAAATAAAAATGACATAATGTTTTCTTATGAAGCAGAGTTTTGTAGTAATAAATATTAATGGGTAATGTAACATTTGCTATCAAAGTAACAAATTTTTTTGAAACAGTAAATTTTTTTGTAAGAGAGATCTCTAGTGTAAAATCTGTATATGTGTTCCAAAATATTGTATTAAAATATAACTAAATGGAATACTAAAAATTTTACATGACAGAAAATCTATTTACTGGCTTTATAACAAGACTATCAACTTATTCGTTAATGGAGGTAACTTATTTTATCTTACTCTACCACAGAAGGCAAAATAACTCTGAGGAGAGGTGAAAGGAAATAAAAGATTTAAAAAAGAAAGGACCTTGATTTGGGGGGCAGGGCCATGCTTCAAGTGCTTATAGATTAAAAGTAATTTAAGTACAAAGAAAAAAAAGAAACAAAGGAAGTAAACCTAACTTTACCATTCTCAGCCAAGATGGTAAAAAGCCTTTATATAGACTCATGAATCCTTCACCTTGAACTGCCTGAATCAAGCAGTCAGTTGATGATTTATACAGAAGTCCCCTACAAAGGAAACAAGATCCTTTTGTTAATTTTTTTCTGTGTAAAATATATATATATATTCATAAAATTAAATTGTCTAAGGAATCTTACAAAAATTAAATATTGGCCGGGCACGGTGGCTCACGCCTGTAATCCCAGCACTTTGGGAGGCCGAGGCGGGCAGATCATGAGATCAGGAGATTGAGGTCATCCTGGCTCACATGGTGAAACCCCGTCTCTACTAAAAAAATACAAAAAATTAGCCGGGCATGGTGGCGGGCACCAGTAGTCCCAGCTACTCAGGAGGCCAAGGCAGGAAAATGGTTTGAACCTGGGAGACGGAGCTTGCAGTGAGTGGGAGATCACACCACTGCACTCCAGCCTGGGCGACAGAGCGAGACTCTGTCTCAAAAAATATATATATATATATATATATTTTCTGCTAGTTTAGAAAAATATTTGTGGTTCTACAGATACAGATAATGTCTTTTGATCTTAAAGATATTTTCAAGGTTAACTCTTCTGATTCATGCCACCCTTGGTCTTATACTTAGAATTCACTCTATCTTTTTTCTTCCAGAGAGAACATACTATTTCATATTGAATCAAATTCTCCATGTTATCTACTCAAGTCATAAGCTTCTGAAGAAAGTGCCCTGTAAATTCTCAGCAGAATATGCTTTCAACAATTCTTTAAAAACAATAAAGTCCTAATAAAAACCTTGTGTCTAAATAATATGATTGTTAATTAGCTTATCTCCCCAAAGGCATGTCACTTTTTCATCAAAGAGCAGGTAACTGCATAAAAACAATGCTCTTAATTTTCTCAAAAAACACACGAATACATTTCTATCAATAAAAAATGCAAAGATGCATCTTTAAAAAACAATGGTATTACAGACATTCAAGAACATGGATACTGAAGACTTTTTACTTACCTTCCTTGTTTATCTCGTGGTTGATTCATTATTCTGCTTTTGATGACATCGGCTGGTGTTCCCAGAATAGAAGCTACCAGTCCAGAACATAAACTATAAATACAAATAAATGAAATTGAAAGATGATATGTAGTAGTTTCTAGCTTAGGAAAGGGAATGTGGTATTCAGAAAGAATATACTACTAAATATATTCTTATAAGCTTCATAATGCTCTTTTTGCTTAAAATTAATGCTAAATTAATTAAAGAGGTAGAAAAAAAATCAAAAACAAAAAGAATGTCAGTTAACAAACGGGCATTGTGTACCTGCTGGTGCCAAGCATTCTTCTAGGCAGTGAATAAGACAGGTAAGACCCTGCCCTTGAGGAGCTTATACTTCACTTGGGAAAAGGCAGAAGTGAAATAAATAATTTCAGAAGCTGACAAAAGCTATGAAAAAAAACATGGGGAAGTGTGACAGGGAGCAAATGGGTGACAGGCAGGGAAAGCTCCTGGGGTGACAGCAGAACTGAGTGGTCAAAAAGGACACATCTGTATGAAGACCTGAAGGAAGAAGGTTACATGAAGATAGAACAGTACATGCAAAAGCCCTGAGTCAGTAATACTCTCGGAGTGGTTAAATTCACACACACACACCCCTACCTCCAAATATTTGACTTGACTCTATTATATTTACTTTTAGGGTCATCTAAATAGCATAGGAAGTTTTAGAATTTGGAAACAAGATCAGAAGCTAAATGAAATCACTATAATGTCAAGGACAGTAGACAGCTATAAAATAAGTCATTCTATTTTTTTTTTTTCCTTTTTGTGGAGAACGGGGTCTCGCTGTATTACCCAGGCAGGTCTCGAACTCCTGGGCTCAAGCTATCCTCCCGCCTCTGCCTCCCTGAGAGCTGGGATTACAGGCGTGAGCCACCGCGCCCGGCTAAAATAAGTCATTCTAATGGATAATTTAAAATTGTGTTGCAAAGAGATCAAGGGACTGCTCCTTCCTGGAAAGCCCTTCTTCCTGTCCCTTTCTGTGAAGAGACACAGCCTTTCAAAACCCTTGTCTATTTCTACCTCCTTTGTGGATCCTTCCAAGTGGTTTTTTCCTTCCTCTGAACCCTGTAGTAACTAGTTGCTTCTTTTTAGCATTTCCTGTAGAGTGTTTTTATGTTTGTCTTGTTTTCCTTGTTGGTAAGTTCCCTGGGTAGGAATTGAGTTTACCCCTTTGATGCCCACTGCAGAGCCCTGCCCGGTGCCTTTAACATAAAAGGCACTCAAACTTATCTGTTGAGTTGGAGAGTCCATCGTCATAGCCAGTTCCTGGGATGGCTCCATCAAGGTGCAAATATTTTGAGAAGTTTAATCCAAAACATCCTACAACTTTGTCTCTTCCCCATTCTAACTAGAACAAACTTTAAGAAATTCATCTTTATAAATATACTCTTCTCTAAAGGTGATGCCAGTACAATCCCAATCAAATGAGTCTAAAGAATTTATGCCAAATATGGAAGAAAAAGTTATTTAAAAAAAAACAAAAAAAAACCAGAGTCCATCTAAAACAATCCTTACCTTGATAAACCATGAGTCATGATATTGTCCTCAAGTGGTGTATTCAATACCAAGTAGTGTTTCACTGTATCGTAAGTGGTTAAATCTGGCAATGGAAAAAGTTTAAATATTCATCAGTCAACAGTGAATGTCTTGTGTCAAGAATATGCTAGGCTTGGGGCAGGAATGTGTACCAGGATAAAAGATACCAAGGAATCTTTCTTCTTCTCAAGGAAAGCACAGCTACAGACAGACAGAGAGGAAAAGAAGAGACAGAAAGTCAAATGTATCATTTGGACTCCTGTATCTAGCTGCGCCTAAAGTCAGCTCAACCCCTGGGCCTTTTAGTATTTGAGTCAATAAATTACTTTTGTAACCAAAGCTGAACTGAAATCCTGTCACTTATAAATAAAAGGTCCTGACCATTATTCTACATTAAGCTTTTTATACATTTTCAAGACAGGGTCTCTGTCACCCAGGCTTGAGTGCAGTGGCACGATCTCGGCTCACTGCAACCTCCGCCTCCTGGGCTCAAGTGATTCTTGTGCCTCAGCCTCCCAGGTAGCTGGGATTACAGGTGTGCATCTGGTTAATTTTTAAATATTTTTGTAGAGATGGGGTTTTACTATGTTACCCAGGCTGGTTTCAAACTCCAGAGCTCAAGAGATCTGCTCACCTCAGCCTCCCAAAGTGCTGGGATTATAGGCGTGAGCCACCGCACCTGGCCCTTTTATACATTTTCTCTAATGGCAATGAAGAGCTATGAAAGGGTTTTAAATAGGAGAATGACATCACAATGCTGGAGTTATATAAAGTTTACCCACACTAAAGTATAGGGAAGTAAGTTTTAATGAGGCAAGAATGGATAGGTACATTTGATTGCACTGGGGGAAACAGCCAAGGACAAAATGAACAAACATCCTTGCTCTCTGTTGTGGGATGAGACAATAAAGTAAACTACATGGTGTTTCAGATGCACTTGCTCTTGAAGTAAATGCCCTGAAGACCAAGAAGGTAAGGAAAGGGGACAGAGAGTACCAGAGGGTAGGGAGGAATAGTTTCTATTAATTTTAAATAGGGTGATCAGGCAAGACCTCTTGATAAGTGGACATCTGAACAGAGACCAAAAGAAAGCATGAGAAAACAAACTTGTAGATAGCTAAGAGAAATTGCCCCAGGCAAAAATACAGTATGCTTTCTAACCCTGAGCCAGGAGTCAGCTTGTGGTGTTAGAGGAACAGCCAGAAGACTGGGCCAGCAGCAGCAGAATATGCAAGGAGTAGCAGAGTCTAGATGATGAAGAGCATCAGAAGCCAGGGGAAGCTTTTGAGCAGAGGAGTGCCTGCCCGAGGTTACTATTTAGAACTTAATAGAACTATTGAGAATTCTATTAAGAACTCAATAGTTCTATTAAGAGTAGAGTACAAGAAAACAAGGCAGAGCAGTCAGCCCTGTAAGCGATTATGACAACTTGAATAAGGGAGTTGTGGAGCCCTGGTCAGGTTCTGGATAAATTTTGAAGAATCAACAGGATCAGCCAGCAGACTGAATACAGAATGGTAGAAAGAAATCAAAGACAACTGCAAGGTTTTGCGTGTGAACAATTTAAAGGACAGAGGCACCATTTATAGGGACGGTGAAAATGAAGACAGCTTTAAATTTTAAAAAATAAGGTAACAGCAAAGATAATCTTGATAAAATCAGTTTCAAAGGCATAGTGGGGCAAAATGGGAATGGGGTAGATATGGAAAGACCAGTTGTGAGGCCTCTGTAGTGGTCCAGTTGGAGGGAATAAATAATACTTGGACAACAGAATGGCTCCAGGGATGGAGAAAATATATGAGTCTCAGATATATCTGGAAGATGGAATGACTGGATTTGGTGACTGCCTGTATATAAGCAATGGAGCAAATGAAAGAGAAGAGCCAAAAATCATGCCTAGGTTTCTGCTTGTACAGCTGAAAGAGTGGTGATATATTTTTGAGATTATGAAGAATGTAGAAAGAATGGTGTGAAAGAAGAGTTTCTAGCTTCTTTCTCACACAAAGATTGACTTCCTTTGATGTTTAGGTGGTATATTACTGGAACCCTCAAAAATGCTATTTATATTCCAGTGACAAGTTTTAAGGATACCAACAGCGTATTAATATCTGTGTTTCAAATAAATCACTCTGGATACCAGGTACATATTTGAGGATGGAGGAGGAGATGAGTTAGATGGCTGTGGCAGTGGTCCAGCTGAGAGGTTTTCAAGGCTGATGGTGTACAAATGGTCATTTTAAGGATACTAAAGTAGTAGGTATTGGAGGGGAAAACTTTTAAGAAATATTTGGGAGACAGAATTGGTAAGTGAATATGAGAAGTGAGGGGTAGGGATGAGTTAAGAGAACATTCAAGTTTCCGGCCTGGGGTGTTAGGAATGGGAGCAGGATTGCCAGGGGAAAGATGTGGACAGTCTGGATATAACAATGATCAGATAGCTGTATCTATCGGTTTTAATTTTAAAGGAAAGTCTGGACTACAGAGGAGGACCTTAGAAATAGTTTGGCCTTGTCTCCTTATTGTCACAATTTCCCTATTTTAGTAAATCCTTTTCATACATCACTGTAGAATAAAGCAAAAATGCTCTGTGGAAAATATTCAATTATGACCTAGAACATCTGTACAGCCGGTCAACAATATATGGTCACCAATATATTATAAATAAAAATAAAACATAAATTTTCACTTCTGTAATTTAAGTGCTTTTAACTATGAAGGCAATTAGGATTTTTAGAATTTAACAAAGTTTCCATTACCTCCCATATTCACCAGCGCTGCTCTTTGTATATTGGGTACCCAGCCTGCCCACAGCCCACGTATTCCTCCTTCAGCTAAGATTTTTGCAAATGCATGATGTACACCACGAAATCTAAGGAGAATAATAATGAAATGTGAAAACTCCATATATTCCTGTGTATGAAATGCAACTGGATAAGCTTCACTTATAACTCTTATCATCTGGAGTAAATAACTTCCAGATATAATTTATCCAGAATTATTAGAAATTGAAGCAATCTACGTAAGTCCAATTTACAGATAAACATAATAATCCTTTAGAAAAAAGGCCAACATTTGACTTAAACATTTTTAACAGACATCTTTATAAACTGTGTCATCTTCTCAAGATTATTAAACAGATAAAAATACCTTTCTTGATATTTTATATTATCACTACACATATTAATTATAGGAGAAAACCCAAGGTTATCAGACTTCTGGATTAATTTTACTGGTGATGGAAGGGACCTGCAAATTTTTACAGTTCATCAAATAATGACATTAACAACAATTAATCTCATAAAAAATGACAGACTAAGAAGTAAAAAGGACAATTTCATAATAAGAGTTCTTAAAACGGAAGAATTTTAGCTTCAAGAAAATTTAGTAGACTATCTTGCTCATTTCTCTATAGATAGATGAAGAATGGTGCTGAGGAAGCATAAACCAAATATGGAAACTTCTGGCATTAAAAAAAATTCTGAGCTTTATGCAGTCAGAAAAACCTGAAGTCAAATGCCACCTTCACCACTTACTAGCCTGTGTGGCTTTTACTCAGGCATCACACTTTCTGAATCTCACCAAAAAGACAATGTCACATATTTATTGGACACACATAATTGCTGTTATGCTACATGAGAAGTTATGACCATGAATGATGATCACTGTAACTAAAATTTATGGAGCACTAAGTGCCAAGTATTTAATATACATGACATGTATTTTAATACTGAAAACTCATGAGATAGATCATATGATTCTAATTTACATTTGAATAAACCAAGGCTTAAAATGGGTAAGGAACTTGACTATGATTACAAAGCTAAAATGTGGTAAAGACTGGCTTTGAATCCCAGGCTGTCTGATCTCGATGTTCATGCTCTTTACTGTAGTAATATAGACTTGTCCCCATTACAGGTTAATATAAAGAGTCTGATGATTAAAATGCACCACATTAGGTGATTCAAACCAAATATTTCCAACATTAAGAACAAAGAGGAGGAAAAAACTGAGGGATCAGTTAAAAACTCAGATATTTCTGGATCCTAATAACCAGTTTTCTCCTCCTATCCAAGAAGGCAGCGTGACTTCTCCCTGTTACTTAGACATTAGAAGTTGTTATAAGATGACAAACTGGGCCCTGGGGTTCTATAAACTACTTGGTTAAGTCACAGTGGTACCCTTTTCTCCTGTGCTGTGCATGTTCTCTCCGTGTTTTGAAGGCTGAAGGGGACCCTGGGCTGCAGTAGCCCAGCCTCCTTTTCCACTGAGTCAGTTACATGAAGAGGGGCAGAGAGCAGTGGTCAGTGGTGAAGATGGCCCCAAACCCTCCTTTGCCTCTGGCTCAACTGCAGACCTGGAGTGTTCGGAGGAGCAGCTCCCTTTGTACTCAGCTCAAGTTATCCTGTACTTCCCTTTTTTCTGGGAAAGGTCTATCCATCTGCATGATTTTGTCCCTTTCCCAGGGGAAACTAAGTAGTATTTTAATAAACTGTTGAACATGGAACCCTTGAAAGAAAGTCGGATTTTAATAATATAGTGTAATGCAATGGGAGGATTTTATATACCAAAGCCATACTTAAAAATTCCTTTAAATTAGGGAAAAAGAGGGCTTCAAGATGAAGGAGGAATGAGATTCAACAAGAAAGTTGGGACAATATGCAACGTTAACCCTGCTACTCTCTTCCTGCAGGGTAAAAGGAACGAAAGCAAGGTTTTTCACACTAATGAGCAGCCAGGCATGTTAACCATCATGACAGCCTTTTGAGCGAGTTTATAAAGAAGAAAACCCAAGAGACCAGAAATGTTAAGTACTTCCACAACACCAAGCCACAATGGTAAAACTGAGATTCATACCAGGGCAAGTTTTAATAATCAAACTGTTTATGTTAACCTGCAGTGGGGGACAAGTCTAGCCTTGGCTGGAAAAAGCAGCAAAGAATATTACACACATATAATTTGTCTGGTATAGAACATGTACACTTTCTAGTGCAAAGAAAAGATCCAGCTTAGTTTTCCTCTTAATGAACTTTCAAATTTAAAAAGTCAGAAGTAATATCTTTACGGCATATTGGATGATAATTCTACCAGGTACATGTTAAAAATATGATGGTGGCCAAGGGAAAAAGAGAAGTATTGGTTAATTGGAGAACTTACCGCAATGGTTTTCCTTCCAGTTTCCTTTTTCCTTCCATTTGCATCTGAACTTTCACTAGGTCGGTTGGATTGGCTAAAAACTGGCCAATAACACCAGCCATCATCCCTCCAATGACTGATTTCCTAATTGTAGAAGGAAATTCTCTTTAAAGTTGCCATTAATTTCGTGAATTTTATAGTGAACCAATACTGAGCTAGTACAGGGCCTAGGTAAGAGATTTCAGATCAAGTAAAGAAAAGGATATACCCAAGTAAGTCACAGAGTAATAACAGTTTGACTATTTACTGATGGGAGGTTAAAGGAGTATAAAGAGTGAAAATTTCAGGCCTTATATGGCCTGAAATCCAAAGGAAAGAGCAGTTGCTTCAAAGATATACACATCTAAATTGGTCATTGTAGATTAACTCCAACTACGGGGGAATAAAAACTGGGTAGATGTATTCAGCCTAACAGACAAAGGCTAGACTCCAGTCACCTTTAACCCAGATTACTGCAGTAGTCTCGGGGAAAATAAATACTTTATTTCCTTTTACTTTAAAATAACTTGAAGAACTATAAATGGGTATAAAAGAAAAGTCTCCTTCTGACCCCTATGCCCAGCTCCCCTCCAGTGAAGCAATCACAATTACTATTTTATTATATCCCTTGCCAGAGATAATAATGAATTCACTGAATGCTCATATCAGGCACTGTTTTGAGCATTTTAAAAATACCATTTAGTTCTCATATCAACCCTCGTGACAGTGCTGTCATTCTCTCTGTCAGATGAGGAAACTGAAGCACAGAGCAGTTGAATGACAACTCAAATCACACAACGAATGAGTGGGACAGCCAAGATGTGAATCCAGACAGCCTGCATGTAGAGCCCACAGTCTTACACATTAAGTTATGACTGACAGTTTGTGCATACACAAGCATATCTGTATAAATGTTCCGTTGTAAAGCACTAACATAGAATGTCAAGTTGTACAGTGTTCTGCACTGTTTTCTTAACAGCATATCTTAAAGGTTATCCCTATCAGATTATATAGAGCAGCCTCATTCTTTTTAATAGTTTGATAGTATTTCATTTTATGGATATGCCATAATTTATTTAACTAGCATAACTTTAAGAAATGTGAACATTTACATAACATTTGCTAGAGCCTGTCAAATTGCTTTCCAGAAAACCTTTATCAATTTGCACTTCCACCAGCAACCTATGAAAATGCCTGTTTCTCCACACAATGATAAGCACAGTACACTATCGTATTTTCTTCTCTTTGCATCTCTCATAACCACTCTTTTCTCTGTATTTTTTACATAATTCTAATTGTTTATTCATCGACTGTTACTGTAAGCTGAATGACGGCAGGATTATTTCTTTTTCATTACTATAGCGTCAGTATTAAGTATAACACTGGCATACCATAATTACTGAATAAACTGTTCTGATTGGGTCAAAAGGACATTAAACCTACCCACCCTGAAAGTTCTGGTATAATATTTCCTTTGAACTTTTTACTTAAACCTTTGCCTTCTGGAAGAAATTCCAAAATGCGAGGACTATTAATCTTCTATTCCATAACTGACTCTGGGAAAGCAATTAGTATAGCTTAGTACATTACAATTTTTCAAAAACAGGATAAAGAAATGTGGCCTGAAAGGTGAAACTACATATTGCCCTCTTTTTATAGTTGTGACTTGGATTTTTTTAACACTAAGAAAGATTTTATAGGCATCTTTCTATGCTAGTCACATGAAACCCACCTCATGCTTTCGATAACTGTGTTTTGCCATAAATATATCATAACCTACTTAACTGCTTCCAATCAATAGTTTAAATTAAAAAAAAAATTTTATCATCAACACTGCTACAGTCAATATCTTTGTGTCTATCTTGATGCATACGTAGAAGCATTTATAAATGATTATAATCACAAAGGGTTAAAGGGTTATACATTCAAAAATGTTAACAAGTAATTTATGCTCCAGAAAGACTATCATAACTTATATTTCCACTAACAGCTTAAAGTTGGTTTTAATTAATCCCCTTGATTATTGGTGAGTTTGAACATTTTAATGTTTAATGAGCGTGTGTATTTCTTTTGTGAACTGCCTGTTGGAATCTTTTCCTTAGTTTATTGTGTTTTTTCCCTCTCTCTCTCTCTCTCTCTCTATATATATATATTTCTATACACACACACACACATATTTTTACTCTCTCTCTATACACACACACACACACACACAGAGGTGAAGAACAGTTTGGTATGTGCAGGCAGTGGAATCTTTCAGCTCATTAGTGCACCACTCTTTGCAAGAGAATCAATGAATTGCTTAGTTCTCTGAAGGCATAGATCAGATTTTGCAGATCTTCTAAGTCACATTCCAAAATTTCCACTTTATTTTGTGGGTGATTAGAAACCAGTGACAAGTTTTAAGGATACCAATAGTGTGTTAATATCTGCGTTTCAAATAAATCACTCTGGATACTGGGTACGCATTTGAGGATGAAGGAGGAGATAAGTTAGATGGCTGTGGCAGTGGTCCAGCTGAGAGGTTATATGTTATAATTATATACATAAAATTTTTTATTTTTATTTTTTATTTTTTGAGACAGAGCCTTGCTCTGTTGCCCAGGCTGGAGTGCAACAGTGCAATCTCAGTTCACAGCAACCTCCGCCTCCCGGGTTCAAGCGATTCTCCTGCCTCTGCCTCCTGTGTAGCTGGGATTACAGGCCCCCACCACACCCAGCTAATTTTTTGTATTTTTAGTAGAGACAGGGGTTTGCCATGTTGGCCAGGCTGGTCTCGAACTCCTGACCTCAGGTGATCCGCCCACCTTGGCCTCCCAAAATGCTGGGATTACAGGCATGTAATCCCACCATGCCCAGCCTGTGTTTTCTATATTTCTATTTATTTATAGGCACTCTATGTATATTATTTATAGTAACCAATTTTTTCAGTTTCTGTTAAATAATATACACTTACATTAATCATCTCACCTAATCCTATAAAAACACTTAATGGTTAGTGTTACTTCTATAGCTGCGAAAACTGAAGATAAAAAAGGTGAAGCAGTTTGTCCAGGTTATACAGTAGTAGAGCAGGAATTTGAGCCCATCCCTGTCTGACTCTAAAGCCGAGAGTTCTTAATAAAAAGAGAAATAAAAGGGTACTCTATAAGAATTCTTTCAACAGTAAAATATTAACTATCTCTATGTATGCACCTTATATATGTATGTACATGTATGTCTGTATACCATGTGCAGTAAATGCTCAATTATCTGGACTTATATTGTAATTATTTATTATTTTAAGTCCATAACTTAAGGCAATTTGGGTACAAATGTACAATTTTACATAAACCTAATAAACATTAAGGCATTTGTGGCAACGGCATGTTATTTTCAAAACAAAACTTACCACAGGGGATAATGCTCATCTTCACTCTTGCCAAACACAACCTCTCGGAGATGTTCATATGTGACCATTCGACCTCCAGAGTACACTGTGAAAAAAGATCATTAAAAAGGTAACTTTGGCTACATGTATCTATATGCTTATGTCTGTATAAAATAAGAGGACATTTCGACATGGCCTAGTCAATCTCTCTAGCTGTGTCTTTGTCTCATGGGGCTGATGCTTCTGACATGTGGGTTTCTTGATGCTTCTCCAAATGGGGCATGCTCTTTTCAGACTCTTGCCTTCCCACACACTGTCTGATCTTTCCAAAATGAATTCTCCCTTCTCTGCTTTACTAACATGTCCTTGTCTTTCAGGACTCAACTCAAAAACATGTTTTTCAGAACGTGCTCTCTGACCTTTTGATCATATTGATTAGAAATTAACTTTTCTTGCTTATCTTTCCCTCAGACCATGAGCTTCTCCAGGCAGGCTCTGTATGTTTGTTTTTACTTACCCCAGGTGCCCTAGTACATACCTTGGTGCACAGCAGGCATTTTCATTACATAAAGATACATAATTTCATTGGAGAATTTATTGTAATTTTTCAGCCAAGTATCAAACATATGAAATGAATCTTAGCTGTAAAACAATACAATGAACAACAAACTACAAACGAAAAGAAATGAAACTCAAAATAATAATAGGATGCAAATGAGAAAATATTTTTAAAACGGAAAACAAAATAATTAAAATCAACACATGGTATTTGTATAGAGAGCTTTTCTTAATGTTTTAGAAAGTTGATGAAATATTTTAAGATACTCAAAAATATACAACTTGCAAAACCAGTAACAGTCTCTGCACACAATTCTAGAAAGTTTTTGATGATACACCCTAACTTACTCATCTGGAGAACTGAGTCTTTAAAAATATTAAGCCAGCAAATATCAGAAATTAGAACTGAGCACTTTTCTGATCAAGGATCCTTTCCTGCTTCAGGAAACATTATGAGGAGAAAAATGCCAAACCTATCCTACCTCCTTTGAAGCAAATTTTATATTCTCCTGTACACAAGCTAAAAAGTCGAGTCCTCCTCTTGTGAGTGTCACTGTGGAAGCAGGGTAGAAAAATGTTCTCACTGGCATAGTTGCAACCATCTTCTTTTAAGGGTGACTAAGGCCCACATAGCTAGTTAGGTAGCCTTGGAACTGGGGCAAAAATCACCTGTGTTGCATTTACACTATAGCCAGTGTTGGATTAGGCAGCGAACTCTGTTCTCTTTCAGAGTAGCCTGCTCTTAGATTATGAGACAGAGACTCATGAGATTTGGCACTGTAATAAATATATGTTAATTTTCAAAAAATATGAAAAATTTAAATTATGTGTTTAAAGTTCTTAAGTGAAGAAAAATATCAGCTATTCATTTTTTTCTTAAACCTATACAAATTTTTATTAAAATTTTCAAACACTGAAGAGTAAATAATATATAACTCCCTCTATCTCTACCTATTGAGATTTATCAACCACTAACATTTCTGCCATATTTCCTTAATTTTCTAACTTTTAAAATTTATTTTGTATTCTTTTGAGACAGAGTTTCACTCTTGTCACCCAGGCTGGAGTGCAGTGGCATGATCTTGGCTCACTGCAACGTCTACCTCCTGGGTTCAAGCGATTTTCCTGCCTCAGCCTCTTGAGTAGCTGGGACTACAGAAATGCACCACCATGCCTGGCTAATTTTTGTATTTTTAGTAGAGACAGGGTTTCACCATGTTGGCCAGGCTAGTCTCGAACTCCTGACCTCACGTGATCTACCCGCCTGTGCTTCCCAAAGTGCTGGATTACAGGCGTGAGCCACAGCACCTGGCCCAATTTAATTTTTTTAGAGATGGGGTCTTGTGTTGTTGCCCAGGCTGGAGTGCAGTGGCAGGATCAAAGCTCACTGCCACCTTGAATTCCTGGGTTCGAGCTGTTTTCATACCTCAGCCTCCTGAGTAGTGGGGACTACAGTCATGTGCCATCTTGCCTGGCTAATTTTCTTACTCTGTAGAGACAAGGTCTTGCCATCTTGCTCAGGCTGGTGTCGAACTCCTGGGCTCAAGCAATTATCCTGCCTCGGCTTTCCAAACTGCTGGGATTATAGGCATAAGCCACCATACCTGGCTTGCTTCATTGTTTTTTGCTTAATTAATATTTTAAAGTGGTTTACAGACTTCATGACAGTTCATCCCTAAATACGTGAGTATGCGTTTCTAAAAATTTAGGACAGTAACTTCTTAATAATAATTGGTAGTTAATTTTTTTCTTCTTAAGAGACTACATGTGTTCTGGCCAGGCACGTTGGCTCCTGCCTGTAATCTTAGCACTTTGGGAGGCCAAGGCAGGTGGATCACCTGAGGTCAGGAGTTTGGGACCAGCCTGATCAATATGGTGAAACCCCGTCTCTACTAAAAATACAAAAATTTCATGAAGTCAAGAGTTCGAGACTAGCCTGACCAACATGGTAAAACCCCATCTCTACTAAAAATACAAAAATTAGCCAGGTGTGGTGGTGTGCGCCTGTAATCCTAGCTACTCAGGAGGCTGACGCAAGAGAATCGCTTGAACCTGGGAGACGGAGGTTGCAGTGAGCTGAGATCACACCACTGTGCTATAGCCTGGGCAACAGAGAGAGACGCTCTCAAAACAAAAAAAAAAAAAAAAAGAAAAAAAATTAGTTGGGTGTGGTGGCGTGCACCTGTAGTCCCAGCTACTTGGGAGGCTGAGTCAGGAGAATTGCTTGAACCTGGGAGGTGGAGGTTGCAGTGAGCCGAGATGGCACCACTGCACTACGGCCTGGGCAATAGAGTGCGACTCTCAAAAAATAAATAAATAAATAAATAAAATAGATACATAAATAAATAATAATAAAAAAAGACTATGTGCTGCATGTGTTCAGGTGTTGCATCAGTAGGAGAAAAAAACTAGCTTGTTTTTGGACAAACAGAAAAGCACAGGAGACAAACACATAACTCATAACAAACTTACCAGCTAGAATCAAGATAAATACCTACGTGTCTGTAAATGGCCGGTGTCACTCCTTGCCAAAGCTTTAGAAAGCCCTCCTCTTGAATGATCCCTAGGGCTGTGCGCACCATTCCCCTATAGGGGGCAGATTCTCTTGCACCGTCTCCCAACCGAGCAAGAGCTGCTTCTCCTTGCATTTGCAGTCGAGTTTTTGTGAGATCCAGGGGAAAGGTTGCTAACAGAAACACAAATGCAGGGAAAAACCCACAACATTCAGAGAAACAAACAAAAATCTAAAATCATAGGGGTAATATTTTCCCAAGACGCGTTGTTCTCAAATTTTAGAATATAACAGAATCAGCTAGGGAGATTTTAAAAATTAGAAATTTCCTAGCCCCATGCCCATGGAATCTAATTCAGTAGGTTGAAGAGGGTTTAGAAACTTGATTCTCACACAGTTCCAAATTTAAGAATCACTACGCAAGAGCATCTCGTACCACTAGCAAAAAAAATAATAATAATAAAATAAAAATGACAAGCCTTGGGTTCTTTCTATTCAGAAATTTCACTTTATTATCTGTTAGTCATTAATTTTTGCTTTTCAATGGGAAATAATTTATCCATATTCTGTACCATCCTCTTGACTGCAGCCATGATTATTTGAGATCTAATGTAACATTAGAATACTGCACTATATATTCTTATGTACTATAATAAATGCTAGAGGAAGCTGAATTCTATAATTTCATGGATGATGTTCACATGCAGATGAATCACTGACATGATGTTTGAGATGCAGAAGATGTAATGGAGTTTATAATGTTGTCTTTTATATGCAAGGGTCACAAGCTCAATATTCTTTCAATTAAAGCATATATAGAATTATTTTTCCAGCACTAAATTATATGCAAGGCCTACTCATGGCCTCCTTACAAGTACTAACTGTATTTTGGAAAAATTTTTTGGTTTTAAATTTTAAATTAGAGATAGGCCTTTTACCTTAATACAGTTAAGCTAAATGGCCTACATAAGGAAGATAAAGCTCATAACTTTATAAAGAAAATGTCTTGAATATTTAAAATAATGACGTTCAGACAAGTTCATGAACATTACTCACATTATATGAGACTTTTCAATGACCACCACCTGCCACAAAACCTTAGTATACCTTTTCCAAGAGGAAACAATGTGGGGAAGGGAAGTGAATATTAAATCTTACCACTGGTGTTTGGAAAAGTTAGTATCTTGCTGACAGTTTCCCTAGAACAGAAGTAGCTTGCATAGACTTCAAGCAATGTTTTATTGACATATGAAACCTGAAAAATCTTAATAGGATTCTCCATATTACACAGATTATGTCTTTCAAAATAAGTTTTGTTTTCTTGCTGGTTTCCTAAATGATGCTTCAGGTTCCTGAAGTGATTTGTACTTAAAACCATCCCACATTTTGATTTCCATCCATTCTCCCCACACCATTCTCTCCATGAATTTTTAACAAAGAACAGTCCTGTATAAAAGCCATTGAGTCGCAGGGGGGACATATCAGTTAAAAATAAAACCTGGAAATATCATTCAGCAATCTGCTTTTATATCTTTTTAAGCTGATGAATTTTATTTCAGTAAAAACAATGAAAATTAAAAATTCTCTATCATTTTCGAAAGGAGAGACATTAAAAAATAGAGGGGCTAAAAGGCAAAATGGAAGAGCACAAAACAACCGATCATGGCTGGCTATGCTAGAATTAAAAAATAAACTCTTAAAATAGGACCAACTAACATTTACAAATGATAACGCATCAGAACTGTTCTTTTTATTTTTTTGTAACAGGCAAGAAAATGTAAGGGTAATCTTAAAATACACAGTTAAGGCTTCACAGGAAACACATGAGTACGCTACTCACAAAATCCTTGGAATAAACGCTACTTGCTCATTCAAGGGCATCATCATTCCACTCTAGATGGCCTCTTGAAGTTTTTTCTGACTCATTTAGGCAGATGTAGCTGCTCTTCTATGTTTTTATGACACCTAATAATATCTTCATTATAACAAGTGCACATTATAATTCTCTTTCTCTGTCTCCCCAGCAGCCTGTAAGAAGGTCAGACTGGGTCTTTTCAAATATATATCCACAGTCCCTGGTATTGTAGTAATTATAAAAATGTCGCAACTAATTGGTGTCCTGCCTTGGGTTTAGCAATCATATATTATTGACTTCTCAGAATCCTGCAAGGCAAACAGTATAGATGAATTACACTCAGAGAGGTCAAGTAACCGGCGGATGCTTAAGTCAATGCTCTGTGAGTGGCAGGTTAATAACGGAAGTCCCACAAGGTAGGTCCACAACTTGGACCCACAAGACAAAGCCAGTGTGGCTGTGTAAGACTATAAACCACAGAAATTATCTCAGTAACGATGGAAAACAGATTACGTTTTTTAAAAGGTCATCCTCATGAAAAGGAAAATGATTCCTACAGAGGAATGACAGCTGGCGAGGCTTCTCAAAGTACAACATTCAAGCACCACAGCACATGCCTAAGGGAAGCATTCGACGAGATTAGAAGGAAAAGGCCGTGGAGACCTCAATCCCTCCTCCTCCCACCGCGGGCCTGGCCTCCACCACCACCTCCGCCAGGCGGGCGTGGAAGGGGCGACCTCTCCGATGCGCACTGCCGGGCGCCAAGCCGCCCGCGCTCCCTCCCCCAGCGCGGCGCGTGCCACTGGCCCGGGAGGCCCAGGCGTGGGCAGCCGGGTACCTAGCTCGGCCACGGTAGCCGCGCAGCCGGACAGTAGGAACTTGCTCGCTCGGGGCCATCTCTGGGTCAGCGGCAAAAGCCTCTCCTCCTCCGGGACGGACATTCAGCAGCAGGGCAAAGCGATAACGCACCCCTTCTCGCCGCTGCACCGCGCCGCGGCTGCCGCTTCCCTGCCAGGGCGGCCCCTTTTCAACCGGCGAGTGGCCGGATGAGGACCATTTCCCTCGTTCGGCTCGGCCGGGCGGACCCGCAACCTTCCTAGCAGTCCCAGGCTGGAGTGGTTCAGCTACCCGCTGCACCCCAGAATAGGAAAACACAGCGGAGCCCCGCAGGTTACTGGGCAATGTAGTCCGCCGGGCTCCACGACGTCTCTGATTGGCCTGCCGCGGGGCCCGCTGCGGCTCCGCCCCCGGTCTCCATAGCAACGCGACTGGTTCTCGCCCGTCAGTCCTAGACCGGCCCTGCCCTGCCGCTCCCTGCATTTTTTCCGCGCTGGCTGAGATTCAAAGAGAAGTGGAGGTGGGAGGGAGCGACAATGCAAAAATCACCTAAAAATTGGGACAGAGGAAGGAAGCTACAGTTACGAAGGAGAGCTGCAAAAGTTGTAGCAGAAAGATTGGGAGTCCCGGCAGGTTCCGTAGCCCATAGAAAAGAAGCAAGCGCCAGGACGGCAGGACTGTTTCACACTTCTCTGATTCTGGAAGGTGCTGGACAAAAACATGGAACTAATTTCCCCAACAGTGATTATAAGCCTGGGTTGCCTTGCTCTGTTCTTACTCCTTCAGCGGAAGAATTTGCGTAGACCCCCGTGCATCAGAGGCTGGATTCCTTGGATTGGAGTTGGATTTGAGTTTGGGAAAGCCCCTCTAGAATTTATAGAGAAAGCAAGAATCAAGGTATGTGGTCGTGGCAGGCGGGGTCTCCAGAGGAGACACTGCTTTCTTTTTAAAATTTTCTTTCATTGGCTCTTAAGTGCAGTGCTAGAACACGGGGAACATACCTGCTTGCCTCAACTAAAGGATCTAGTCACTTCTGAAATCCTCTACTAACAATTAACAACAATATTCTGTGCAAAATTTTGCGAAAGAAATGAAATACAATTGCAGCGTGCATCTACATTTTTGGAAGTAGAGATTAACTTTTCGTGTTTTTACTTCATCGAAGTTAAGTTCCAAATGTATATGTGTTCAGTAAATGTTTGCAGTAATTGGGAAATATAAAGTGTAATCCAATTTAAGTTTGTGAAAATGAGTAATTCGTATCCAAATCGGAGTTAATACCAAAATATTGCACAAATTGCTTGCACAGTTGGTCCATACAAAATAAACAGGCTCTGTATTTTTAGCTGACGTTGTTATTTGATAATGATGTGCTCCATTTTCACTACGGCCTGAGGAGACTAGTAATCCTCCTTGTACTAGATGTTTTTGTCTTGAAAGTATCTTTTAAATGTCTGAGCACTTTAAGGAACAGACCTTTATTAATGTCTTTTAAGTTAATTCAATTTAAGTCTTTTATTCAATTTCCAGTCACAAAGATTTTATGGTATTTGATTGTCTAATAAATTTGTACCATATTAATTATCATTATTCTTATGAATTATAATACTTTGTGGTGACCCGTTTTCCATCTGGTTAGCCCAATTTGTAGAATGAATTTATACGTAGTAGCATTATTTTGCCACTGATCATTTACCTTCAAAATCTCTGAGATTCCAATTTAGTAAAAAACGTATAGAAAATTAAAGAGAACTAAGATGAAAATAAAAATAACCCAGCATATCACACCAGAAATACTGTAAAAATTTAATGTATTTATATTATGTTGGTCTTTTTCCTACGTATTTACAACTATTTAATGAACAACAATGGAATAATAGTGTAATACTCTTTTATGTCCTTTCGACTTTAACATATAATGTTAATAACTTTCCTGTATCATGAAATACTTTGAATCTTCCTTTTATGGCTATATTTTGTTATAGGAGGATACACTAGTTTACTTAAATCTCAATAGTTGGGTTTATAGGTTGCTGCCAACCTTTTTTCTTTCTCTCAACCAATGCTCCAGTGAACATTCTTGCATGTGTGTGTGCATGTATTGATTGTGTGGTTGTACATTTTGCATTTATCTGATTGTTTACTCAGAATGAATTTCTAGGAGTAGAATTGCTGAGTCAAAGGACATGCACATTGAAATTGTTTATATGAAGGTGTTACCTTTGGAAAGTGGTGTATGAATATGCAATTTTTATTTTCCATTGACTGTGTGGAATTGCCTAGCTTCTCATATCCTGGGCCACACTGAATGCCATAATTCTTTGCAATTTTTGCTAGTCTGATAGATGAAAAATTATATCTCCTAAAGAAATACTCCTTTGTCTCCCACAGCCTTCCTTACACATATAATTTTGATAATTTTTAAGGAACTGTTTTTTTACAAGCTTGTGTCAGAAGGCTAAATATTTGTGAGGTCTCTGTTGCTATCCTGACTAAACAAAACAAGTTATTGCTGGACTCCATGGCTCACACCTGTAATCTCAACACTTTGGGAGACAGGGGTGGGAGGATTGCTTGAGGCCAGGAATTTAAGACCAGCCCGGGAGATATAGCAAGACGTCATCTCTACAAAAACTAAATATAAAAATAAAAAAATTAACCTGGTGCAGTGGCACACGCCTGTAGTCCCAGCTACTCAGGAGGCTGAGTCGGGAAGATTGCTTGAGCTCAGGAGTTCCAGGTTCCAGTAAGCTATGACTGAGCCCCTGCACTCCAGCGTGGCAACAGAGCAAGACCTTGTCTCTTTAAAAAAAAGAATACGACTGCTTTATTTGATGTTTTACTACTAAAAGCTTTTAAGGTTCACCCTTGCCTCTTCTTGTACCCTTAATCTGGGCAGTATGATAACAACAACAAAAAAAGCCAGGGTGCTCCCACCTTTGGTGTCAGAAGAGATTCAAACCACACAAACCCCAACCTTCATGCAGGAAGGCTCACACCAGAGCCTTCCCCCTAACCACAGTAAAACCCTAAGACCTGTCTCTTTTCACTGTTTTCTCAAATCATTTTCAGATCAGCTTGAGAGGACTGCCCTACTTTCCCCAGAGAAGTCTCATTATGTATGAAATAAACCTCTTCATACCCTCTCGGGGTGTGTGTGTGTGTGTGTGTGTGTGTGTGTGTGTGTATGTGTGTATGTAAATGTAGTCACTGTCTTGACATCCAAACCAAATCTTGGGTGGGAGGTTCCATTCTGAGTTTTTGCAGTGGCTGCAACAGGTACTCAGTAGACTTGATGTGAAATTGCATCTAAATGGCAACTGCATAAGACACTACTTATGGCATATTGAACCTTCAAGAAAAAACTTCTAAAATTCCATCATTAGCTAATACTCTCAGCTTCTCATGCCCCTCTAGAATACTGAAAAGAGACAACTTTGGTGACCACAAAAAAATCTTCCTATTATTTTTATTTAATCTTTGAATAGATTATGCATTTATATGGTTCAAAAAATTGTAAATATAAAAACTACAGGAAAAGTCCCTTCAACCTCTGTTTCCCTTACACCCAGTTCTCACTCCTCACTCCCAACCTTGGCAACCCTGTAATTCATTTCTTATATGTTGTTTCATAGTTTCTTTAACTGTATACAAGCAAATAGAATTACAGAATTATTTTCTACCTTATAAGCAAAATATGTCATATTATTCACACTGTTCCTTTGTCAATAGGTATTTACTCTTTACGTGTTAGTACCAGATAGAACTCCTAATTCTTTTCTTTGAAGATACATGGATATGACTGCATTTGTTTAATAAATTTCCTCATCGACAGAAATGGGGTAGTCAGATTTCTAAGATAACCTGCAATGATCCTACAATGATTCCCTTGTGAATCACCTCCTTTTGAGTATCAACAAAACCTAGTGACTCACCGCTAATGAACAGAATATGGCACAAGTGATCTGATGTTACTTCTGTGATTAGGGCTTTCATCTTGATAACAGACTCAATTGCCTTCCTAGTTTACACTCTTTGATGATGAGAGCTGTCATTATAGAGAGGCCTACAAGTCAAGAAATAGAGGGAGGTCCTGGCCAGCCCCAGTAAAAATCAAAGGTCTTCAATCCAATAGCCTGTGAAAAATTAAATTCTGCCACCAACCATGTCGGCTTGGTAGTGAATACTACTACCCAAGTTGAGCCTTGAGATGGCTAGAACCCAATCTTTAGTTACGAAATTCTATTACAAAAGAAAAACCCATATTGCAAACCTGATACTTTGTACTTTATAATTGAGACAGAGGATTTTGTTTATGCTTCAAATTGCCTGGTTATATCTGTCTTTTGTTGATTAGAATTTACCATTTTTTAAGCATGAGACATTGATAAAATTTCTGGCACTCTGACTAAGAGAGTTATTTTAAACACGTAATAGTATAGACAATCTGCAGCTATCTACAAGTATCTATTTGTTGACACAATGGAAACATTATTTGAAAACAGTGTCCCAAAGTGTACTAGGCTGAAGTTCGGTATTTTGTAAAAATATTCAAGAAATAGTTTAAGTAAATTGTTGGAAAAATATTGGCTCAACAAAGCATCATTATTTTTCAGGTTCTAATGAGGGAAATGGTGTCTGCCTCCCACCAACAGGTGTAGAATGTGAAATTCTGAAAATGTGGGCATAGGATCTAAATGTCAAGCAGCTCCCCAAAATACAAAGTTCCCTACATTAAAATAGGTAAATTAGACAACTTCTGCAGTTGGTCTGCTTAAACAGCTATTGGGAAGGACACCTCCTTTAAGCCTCTCTAAGTGATACTTGAAGTCTTAACCTGTAGTCATCTATGTTGAGTTAAAATCTACTTTCTCTTATATTATTAAAGCTGCACCAATTTTGTTTTGGATACTGTTTGGATGATACATATTTTTCTATCCCTTTCAATTTTTCAGAGTCTTTATATTTTAACCCAGTCTCTTGAAAAATAAAAGACAGATTGAACCAAATTAAAATAAAAATGCAACATATCACAATTTCTATCACTATGTGCTTATATTAGAAAAGAAAAATCTGAAATTGATAAACTTTCAAGAATCATCTCCTTCTAAAAAAGAGTAAAATAAGCCCAAATAAAGCAGAAGGAAGGAAATAGTAAAGAACAGAAATCAATGAAGTTGAAAATTTAAAAAATAAAATAAGGAAAATCAATGAAAGAAAGAACTGGTTTTTGGAAAAGACCAGTAACATTGCCAGACTTCATGCAGGACTGATAGAGAAAACACAAATGACCAATGTTTGAATGAAACAGGGAATATCACTGCAGACATCAAAAGGCATGATAAGAAAATACTATGAATAACTCTACAAACATAAATTTAACAAGTTACATAAAATGGATCAATTCCTAGAAAACCATATTCTAACAAAACTATCCAATATACAATACATAATTTTAATAGCCCTACACTATTAAGAAAATTGAATTTGTAATTTGATAACCTCCCAAAAAGAATTCTCTAGGCCCAGATTGTGTCATTGGAAAACTATACCAAATGTTTAAAAAAAGAATTAACTATGAGTTCTACACTATTTCTTCTGGAAAGTAGAAGACATAGGAACATTTCCCAGTCTATTTTATGAAGTTGGCATTACCTTGATATCAAGTCACAGATAGTACAGAAGAAAACTACAGACAAATATTACTTATGAATATATTAATAGATGCAAAAATAACAAAATATCAGCAAATAAAATTTATCAATATATAAGACGAATTACCAAGTGAAGTCTGTCAATCCATGTAAGCTGCTGTATTAACAAGCTAAAGAAGAGAAAGTACATAATTGATACAGAAAAAGCATTTGACAGAATTCGATATCCATTCCTGATATCCATTCATGATAAGGAATAGAGGGAAATTTCCTAACTCTATAAAAGACATCTACAAAAATCCTTCAGTTAATGGGACACTTAAATGATTAAAGACTAAATACTTCCATGTGATTGGGAACAAAACAAAGATCTCTGTTGTCACAACTCTTATTCAGCATAGTGCGGGAAATTTTAGCCTGTGCAATAAAGTAAGAAAATAAAATAAAATACATACAGATTTAAAAATAAGAAATAAAACGGTCTTAATTTGCAGATGACATCATTGTCTATGTAGAAAATCCCAAGGAGTCTACAAAAACCTCTGGAATAAATATAAGGTATACATAAAAATATCAATTGTTTGGTTACATACGTACAATGAACATGTGGAAACCATAATTAAAAATACATTACCATTTATAATAACTCAAGAAATATTTAGGTATAAATCTAACAAAACATATAGAACTTGTATGCTAAAATTCACAAAACATTGATGAAAAAAATCAAAGGTCTTAAGGGAGACACATACTGTATTCCTGATTGGAAAAGTCAACATATTAAAAATGTCAGTTTCCTCCAAACTGATATCCAGGTTTGATGCAAATACTATTCCCAACAAGATTTGCTATAGATATAGACAAGGTTATTCTAAAATTTATATGGAAAGGCAAAGAAACTAAAATAAATAAAACAATTTTGAAAAAGTAGAATAGAATGAGAGGAATCATTCCACTCAATTTCAAGGCCTATTATTAATCAAGATGATGTAGTACTGGCAGAAGGATAGACACAAAGATCAGTGGAACAAAGTAGAGTATCTAGAGATAGATCCACACAATATGCCAACTGATTTTTGGCAAAGGTGCAGAAACAACTCAGTGAAATAAAGATGGCTTTTTTAAACAAATGGTGATGGAGCAATTTGATTCCATAAGCCAAAACAAACAAAACAACAACAAAGAACCACCCCCAACACACACACACAATGAATTTCTACCTAAGTCCTATATCTTATACAAAATTAACTCAAATGGATAACAGACTTAAATGTAAAACATAAAGATATAAAACCTATAGAAAGAAATATAGAAGAATATCTTCCTAATTTGGGATAGAAAATAGCTCTTAGACTTAACACCAAAAGGACAGTTCATAAAAGGAAAAACTGATAAATTGAACCTCATCAAAATTTAAAAACATTTGCTCTGTAAAAGAGCTCATTAAAAAGAGTTAAAGAAAAGCTACACACTGGGATAAAATATTTGCAAACCACATATCCAACAAAGGACTAATATCTAGAATATATAAAGAATTCTCAACCCTCAACAGTATAATACAAAATCCAGTTAGAAAATGGGCAGATGACATAAACAAGATGTATCAATGAAGAGAATATTCAGATGGCAAATAAGCACATGAAAAGATGTTCAACATCAATAGTCATTAGAGGTAAGCAAATTAAAATCATGAGATACTACTACACATCTATCAGAAGGGCAACCATAAAAATAGCAACACCACCAAATGTTGGTAAGGATACAGAGAAACTGGATTACTTATACATATGGTGGAAATATAAAATGGTACAGCCGCTCCAGAAAACACTTTCCCAGTTTCTTAAACATCTAAACACACAGCCAACCATATGACCTGGCAATTGCACTTCTAGGAATTTATCACAGAGAAACTTAATGTTTACATAAAAACCCAGATATGGATGTTTATGTTTGTGACAGCGCCAAACTGAAAAGAATCTCACTGTCTTTCAACCTTATTCATTTTTATTGTTTTTATTTTTAGAGACAGTCTTGCTGTGTTGCCCTGGCCGGAGTGCAGTGGTACAACCTCAAAAATTCCTGGGCTCAAGTGATACTCCTGCCTCAGACCCCCAAAGCAGTGGGATTATAGGCATGTCTAGCTCAGCCTTCATAATGTTTAAATAAACTGTCGTACATTCACACTGTAGAGTACTACTCAGAACTATAAAGGAGTGAATGATTGATACACACAATTTGGATGAACATTCAGAGAATTACACTGAATGAAAAACCAGTCCCCCAAAATTGTATACTACATAATTCCATTTATATAACATAGTGAAATTCAAAGTTATAGAAGTGGAGAACAGATGAGCATTGCCAATGATTAAGGAGAAGGTGGGAGTGGGAGAAACAGTGGGGGTGGCTATAAAAGGGCATCATTTAAGATCTTTGTGGTGATGGAAATATTCTGCATCTTAACTGTATCAATGTCAATAGCTTGGTTGTGACACTGTACTATAGTTTTGCAAGATGTTAATACTGGGAAAACAGAGTAAGGGATATGTAGGCTGTCTCTGTAACATTTCTTACAACCCCATGTTAATCTACAATTATCTCTAAATAAAAAGTTTAAAAAATATACAAGCACCACTTCTACAACATACCATGTGTGCCTGCCTTTACTTCGTAATACTGAGGCTGCTGACGTTGCATACAAGAAAAGAACAAAAGGAAAGCAAGTACAACACAACAACAACAACAAAAACCCTGTTACATAATTTCTAACACTGTGCATGACCATCTTTCACTCTGCAGTTATATTGCTGTTACTTTAAATGCCTCACATCAACAATTATCTCAACTGCTGATTCAATGTATTTGAATGTGGTTAGTCTACACTTGTGGCCAGGTGCTTATAGATATTACAAAAGGTTACCTACTAATGGGAAGCTAAGAATTCTCATTTGAACAAAACTTTAACAGTGAAAATAAGTCATCTTCTAAGTACTGGTTAACAAACAATTATAGACAGGAATGTTAGAAAGCAATGTAGATGCCTGGATCACTAATGTACAAAAATGGGACTTCATTTTTTTGGTGGCTTAATGATTTTTGGGCCTGCAAGTTGCCTAGTACTACCCAACAGTGTGTTGCAGGAGTAATCATGTGCCATCTCTTGGGAGGTATAGAAATGACTAATACTGAAGTAGTGATGAGCATAAATTATGCCTTGAGATATGTATAATACTGTAATGGAATATGAAAGTATGATGATTTACTTTGATGATAGAGTCATGGAAAAGATTGTGGTTTGTTGCCCACATTCATAATTGAAGAAACTGATAAATTATACTTAGACGCCAATGAAGATGATGACATATTTTTTTTCCCAGCAAGGTCATAGACCCCTGATATCAAACCCCGTGCTAAGTATGTTTTCAGGTTGCTAAGAGTGATCTGATAAAGAGGGGAAAATTAATGATGTAGGAGAGAGAGGCATAAATGTAGAAAAGAGAAGGCAAGAGTGTAGGATCCATAACACAAATGGAGAAGTGTTGACATTTCACAAGGGCAGGAGCTTCCATCTGTGTTAAGAGGAGTGAACAGATGGAGAATGGGTGCAAACCTTGCAGGATTTAGTAATGAGAAACTGAAACTGCTACTTGATGGCTCCATTTTTCCAGTGAGTTACAAGGCAGGGACACTATGTCAGAGTGGAGAGGTTGGGTAGGTTGTACAGGTGAAATAGTCATTTTGAAAACTAGGAAAGTGAACAGATTAGGAAAGTGTATAGGATTGCAAGACATTGTTGAATAACCATAGATTTCCTGTAAACCAGCTGGCACTATTGAACTTTCTTGTTGAACAATATTCAGCTACAGGTTGCTTATAAGTCTACTAATATCTTGAAAACAATGTTTAAATGTCACAATGTTGATATAATTTCTAATTATTTATAATTATTATTTTCTACTTATTTCATACTACAAGAAAGGAAGCTACAAATAGGCAATAAAATGATCAAAGGGAACATTACATGTCAGGACAGAACAAATTAAAATTTATATAATTCAGATCTGACTGAAACAATCAGAATTTATAACTAATTACCAAATATAATAATTTGTCTTTTGACTGTAACTTCAACATTAGGATTCTTGAGGAGAAAGGTCTTAAACATGGCTTAGAAATGCTAATATAATCTGTGTTTGTTTTATTTCAGTATGGACCAATATTTACAGTCTTTGCTATGGGAAACCGAATGACCTTTGTTACTGAGGAAGAAGGAATTAATGTGTTTCTAAAATCCAAAAAAATAGATTTTGAACTAGCAGTGCAAAATATCGTTTATCATACAGGTAAGGAATATTTTCAGATAGTCCATTCGAAATCCAACATTGGAATCCAGGAGTAGTTTTAGGTAAAAATTACATCCTCACTCCTCTATCAAGAATGATGAAGGTCCATTATTTTATTCTTGAGGTATGGGTAGAAGAGGAAAGAGTTATGGGTAGAAGAGTTTGGTCATTGAAACGCAAATGAATGGCAGCCTCATACATTTAGATTTGAATTAGACACGTGAAAGTGATAAGGTTACCTCATTGATGTTTTCTTTAGAGAATATTTGGAATCTGTATCATGTTACAGCTTCCAAGATGTCACTAATTCTGTTCCACTGCTGTGTGTACGGTGTTCTACAGGCTACAGCTCTTGGACTGATTACATGCTATTCAGTCCCCGAAACTAGAACTCCATGGCTTAGTAAATCCTTTACAGTGGCATTTCCTGACATATTTTGTAGGGCTGTTACAGTAAGTGGGAGCTTGACTTGCCCTTTCACAAATCCTCTGTCTTCAGAGACTGCCAGATTGTACAGTCAGCATGCTTCCAGTATGGCTGTCTGCCTTCATTTCTTCCTAGGCTGCAAATGTGTGTACTGGGGCCATGTATCCTCCCTGGAATGCAGAGCTAGTTCATTTTGTGTCTGGTTCTTTTTTGTGCTTTCACAATGTTTTTGTTTGCTTCTATTCTCTGTGACTTCTTTCTCTCTGTTTGCCTTTTTTCTTCTTTGGTTCCTTTTCATGTAACCTTTTGTGCATTTCTTGCCATTAAGATAAAGTTTGTTTTAAAAACTACCAGTAATCAATAGAATTATATATATATTTTTCTTCTTGCATGCATGATATCACAACCTGTTGGTGAAATTCTTTGATTATTTAGTGCTTCTTGATACTTGGACTATGGAATTTCAGATCAAATAATAGAAATATTTTGAAGGCCTTTGATCTGTAGAGTCACATATCCCTTTAAAAAAATTTGCTAAGTTAACAGAAGTGTATGGAAATGATTGAGTTTTTTTCACCTGGGCCTCCTCTGGGGACTTTCATGCTTAAATATTTCTGTTGAACAGATGAAATATATTAATATTTATTCTTGAGTCAGCTTCCCTTTCCTCCCATATATTCCCCAACCATAGAGAAGATGTATGCTCAGGAAATCTAAAAACTGTTTTTCATTAACTTACACAAAATGTTAACTTACACGTAATAGCATGATGAAATACAAAATTAAAACTTATTCTTTGAAAAAGTTACTTTAATAAAATGACAATAGTGGGCACAGAGGACTACTGGAGGGAAGGGGACGGGTGGCAAAGGTTGAAAAACTATTGAGTACTGTGCTCATTACCTGAGTGATAGGATTAATCATGCCCCAAACTTCAGCATAACACAATATACTCATATAACAAACCTGCACATGTACCCTCTGAATCTAAATTTTTTTTTAAAGAAAAAGTTACTTCAAAGTCAATAAAATAAGGTGAAAGAAAAATATAGAGAAATAAGTAAAAAATAAACCCCAATTTTTAATTAGGAGAGTGTGTTGTAGAGGGAGCATGAATACTAATATAAAGAAAATAGTGGGCTGAAAGCTATTCATGGTGTTAGGAAAGGCTCCTGGTGGAAGTAATATTCAAGAAGACACTTGAAGGACAAATAGAAATGTGCAGCATAAGTTTAAAGCTCATAGGTATAAGTGTGTGGGATTGGGTGGGAGTAGATATGGGTATAACGAAGGGGAGAACATTCTGAACAGACAGAACAGCCTCTGAAATGCTGGGATATGTAAAATATGTGTTTTTAATGTATCTGGACTATAGATTTGGAGGGAGAAGGGTTGAAAATACCAGCTCTCTTAATCATCCATTTATAGATTATCCCTTAAAGTGAATAAAGTTCCACCATCTCACAGAATACATTGAATCTTTTTTGTTTGTTTGTTTTGAGATAAAGTCTCTCTCTGTCGCCCAGGCTGGAGTGCAGTGGTGTGATCTCAGCTCACCGCAACTCTACTTTGTGGGTTCAAGTGATTCTTCTGCCTCAGGCTCCCCAGTAACTCAGATTACAGGTGCCCACCACAGCCAGCTAATTTTCCTGTTTTTAGTAGAGATGGGGTTTCACCCTGTTTGATCAGGCTGGTCTGGAACTCCTGACCTCAAGTGATCCACCTGCCTCGACCTCCCAAAGTGCTGGGATTACAGGTTTGAGCCACCACACTCAGCAGAGAATATGTTGAGTCTTTATCTACTTTTATTTATGGGAGGTGACCTTATGTGCTGGGAGGACTTTCGCTGTAGTCCCTGCTGACCAAATAATAGTAGAGATATATTGACTGTGTGTTTCAAGGAGTTGTTGCTTATTTTGAAAATAGTTTTCTTTGTTCATAGCATCAATTCCAAAGAATGTCTTTTTAGCACTGCATGAAAAACTCTATATTATGTTGAAAGGGAAAATGGGGACTGTCAATCTCCATCAATTTACGGGGCAACTGACTGAAGAATTACATGAACAACTGGAGAATTTAGGCACTCATGGGACAATGGACCTGAACAACTTAGTAAGGTAAATAGATGCATTAATATGATTTAATCTTGCTTTTTGTTTTCAATAAAAGAATTGAAACCTATACATTGGACTTCAAACCTTGTCAGGTTGATTAATGAAATCTACCTAACTAGGCTATTAAGAGATTATTTTAATCTTTTAAATTCTTTTTTTTTTTTTTTGAGACAGAATCTTGCTCTGTCACCAATCTTTTGAATTCTAATTCAGTTTAGCATTTCTATTTTATGGTGAGCAAATAAGCCAATGCAATCATTGTAATATATTTGCAGTAATTTCTCCTTAGTCATTCCATACATTTTTGTATAAACTACATGGATTTTCTTCTTATAATTTTCATACTTCCCCATTAGAATTTTGATAAAACCTTCAGTGCAATTTGCAATTATTAGAACGAGAGGACATTGAGAGGATAGGAGAGAGAATGGAATCACAAAGTGGTGAAAAAGGTCCAGGAGATGTTTGTGTTACTTAACAAGTGGCTCAGGCAAAGTCAGTGTGGGCCTCAGGACTGAGCTCCAGGGTCCTTTATTAATGGAGATCCCAAGAGACAGGGAAGAGCAGCAGACAGAGTCAGCCCCATTCTGAAGCTTTCTGGAAAAGTTAAAGTCTGGGCATGGGAACCGTGAAAAAAATTTCCCACGTGCATAAAGAGATTTGGTAAGTTGAAGTTACCTGAGTCACGTTGCCATGTCAGCAGGATCCTGGAATGCCCAAGGCAAGATTCAGCAGTTCAGACTCGAACAGAATGACAGTGAACATTTTGTTAGAGGTCCAGTAATGGGGGCTGGAGGGGGGACACAAAAACAAACAACCAAATTAAAAAATGTGCTGAAGCGTACCCAGTATCTATAATGAAATGAATGTATTGAAATGAGCAAAATATTCCTGGATATTTTTGAAACTTTGGGTGAATGAGATTATGAAGGGATGGTAAATAAAAATTAAATAAACAAGTATTAAGTGTTTTAAGGCATGTTAACAATATTTTATATTCTTTATCTTAAATTTGCTACAGTAATCACTTTATTATCTTAATGGTAAAACTTATGGATGATATGTACTATATTTCAATAGGCAGTAGTTTGAATTTATGGGATCCTGTGAGAAATTAGGAAATTTGGTGAATAATATTGCCCTGATTCCTTGTTTTTGTTTTTGTCGTTGTTGTGGTTGCTGTCTAAAGGAATGGACTATATCTTAGCTACTATTATCTGCTAAATAAATTCTTGTTGAATTGTATAAGATCAATGTATTTATTATCTCATATTTGTCAGAGTCTAATATGCTTGTTTAGAAAGCATTTAAATATCTTCAGATTAATCAAACCACAGTTTCAGTTCCCCCTGTATTATCTTGACCACAGTAAGCAAATATCAAAACTTCTTAAGAGTGACTTTTTCCCAAGAGAATCTGTCACCTATTATCTGCCCCTCATATATCGCTATGAAATAGCGCCCTGCTTTGTATCCTTTGCCTTTCTTCTTTGGTCTTTGGGTCTAACTTTCTGTGTTTCTGTCTTTGTAGACATCTCCTTTATCCAGTCACAGTGAATACGCTCTTTAATAAAAGTTGGTTTCCCACAAACAAGAAGAAAATCAAGGAGTTCCATCAGTATTTTCAAGCTTATGATGAAGATTTTGAGTATGGTTCCCAGTTGCCAGAGTGTCTTCTAAGGTAGCAGTTGTTTCCTATAATTAATTCATTGACCAAGCTTCTCTCAGCAACTGATACACCTCTTATTTTTCTGTTCTAAGTAGATGTAACACCAGTTTAAGTGGGAGAGAAGCTGTTTCTTATGACCTGTTTTTGGTGTCTGTATGTGGATTGAGGGAGGACCAAAGAAGAGAGATGCTTTTCTTATTGTGATGAACAAAAACAAAAGAGAGAAAGAGATCGATGGGACTAAGAATGTATTTTGAGGCCTTTTATCCCATCTACAGCTTATTATTATTGCACTTGTTGCTACAGTCAAGATTCCTGCTAAATCATCAGTGTGAGCAGTCTCAGAATCAGACACTGTGCTCCTCATTCTCTCTGAGGCAAACATAGGCGTCGTTAAATGCATTTCTCACAGTTGGTTCAGACAAGTGTTTGTAAAATGAGGCACATGCAAAGTAACTGCGCGATTTTGAAATTTCTTGGCAGTGGCTCTATATCTTTCTCCATTTGGGTTGCTATAACAAAGTATCATAGACTGGGAGGCTTATAAACAACAGGAATTTATTTCTCATCGTCCTGGAGGCTGGAGGTCTGAGATGAGTGTGCCAGTATGGTCACGTTCTGATGAGGGCTATTTCTCATTGCCCCGGAGGCTGGGGGTCTGAGATGAGGGGGGCTAGTATCCTCACATTCTGGTGAGGGCTCCTTCCAGGTTGCAGACTCCCAATTTTTCACTGCATTCTCATGTGGTGAAAGGGGCAGACAGACTCCCTCAGACCCTGTTCATAGGAGTGCTACTCCTTTGCATGAGGGCTCTAGCTTCATGACCCAGCTACCATGCAAACACCCCCACCTCCTAATAACATCACCTTGGGGGTTAGGATTTCAACATATAAAGATTTGGGAGGGACACAGACATTCAGATAATAGCTTACATAGGCCATTCATCTACAATGGTGACTGTTCAGACAAGATTTAGAAGATTAGAGCAAGTCTGTTTTTCACGGCTTAAATCAGAGATTGATTCTGTGCATTGGGTTTTCATCCTCCTACAACTTACAGCAGCTACAGTAAAGGCAGACCAAGCAAGTTGTGGGTTCTGCCTTCTTATTCAGCACCAATGCAATGAGACTCTGAAGTTTTATTTACAAATGACACTAAAATGTAGTTGCTCTGCCTCCCCAATTGTCTTTGTGGACTAATAATTCCAAAGATGGACCTTTCATGAAATTATACCTGAAAATTAAGAATAAATTTGGAGAAATAATTTTAATTCCACAGACATCCATTTTTTATGCTGTGACCTGTTATTCCTAAAGTACTTTCAAATTAATTTCTATATATATCTTTTTCTCATGTAGAAACTGGTCAAAGTCCAAAAAATGGTTCCTGGAACTGTTTGAGAAAAACATTCCAGATATAAAAGCATGTAAATCTGCAAAGATTAATTCCATGGTAAGTATTTCTTACCTTTTTTTTGCTAACGTAAAGATAGTAATAAATTATGGTTGTTAAAATATTTTTTTTTTTTTTTTTTTGAGACGGAGTCTCACTCTGTCACCCAGGCTGGAGTGCTGTGGCCGGATCTCAGCTCACTGCAAGCTCCGCCTCCCGGGTTCACGCCATTCTCCTGCCTCAGCCTCCCGGGTAGCTGAGACTACAGGCGCCCACCACCTCGCCCGGCTAATTTTTTGTATTTTTTAGTAGAGACGGGGTTTCACCGGGTTAGCCAGGATGGTCTCGATCTCCTGACCTCGTGATCCGCCCGTCTCGGCCTCCCAAAGTGCTGGGATTACAGGCTTGAGCCACCGCGCCCGGCCGTTAAAATATATTTTGCTAAAACACATGAGATTGATTAGATACCATTTTTGTGTCAACCACTGTACTGGACATGTTGAGATACATTATTTCGTTGTTACATAATCACAACAACCTAGGTAGAACAGGTATCCTATTCCACATATGAAAAAACCGGAGACAACTAGCAAAACAAAAATACAATTCCGATGTTCTGTATTGATTTCTGTGTTATCATACAGTTGGCTGTGTCAGTAGCGACAGGTGAAAGTAATGGCAAATTGGAAAAGAGAACAAAGCCCTACAAAGTAGACTTTGTTGTTGATGCCACTACCATTAGTTGTTTCTTCAGATGCAAGGAGGGAAAATAGTATAATTTAAAAAGCCAGGCACTAGGAGTCTGAGCCCTAAGTGTTATTCCAGATCTGTGGTTCTTCAAATGTGGCCCATAAACCAACAGCACCAGCATCATTTGGGAATCACTCAGTCAGAAACTCTGCAGTAGGCCAGGCATGGTGGCTCACGCCTGTAATCCCAGCACTTTGGGGGGCCGAGGCAGGAGAATTGCTTAAGCCCAGCAGTTCGAGACCAGCCTGGGCAACATAGCAAGACCTCATCTCTACAAATAATGATAAAAAAAAATTAGCCAGACATGGTTGCACACACCTATGGTACCAGCTACTCAGAAGGCTAAAGTGGGAGGATCACACTTGAGCCCAGGAGTCAAGGCTGCAGCAAGCCCTGATTGTGCTGCTGCACTCCAGCCTGGGTGACAGAGCGAGACCGTGTCTGAAAAACGAACAAACAAACAAAAACCTCTGAGGTAGACAATCTGCTTTAACAAGCCTTACCTTTGGTTCAGATGCTTGCTAATGAATGGTTCTCACCTCTGCCTCCTCATTAGAATCACCTCCGGGAGCTTTTGAAAACTGTTTGAGGCCAGGGTCTGCCCACAGAGACTGGGTTTCATTTGGTCTGGACTGCCTAGGCTCAAATCCAGTCACTGCTTGTGTAACCTTGGGCACAGTACCTAGTCTTTTGGCCTTAGTTTCCTCACCTACCTCATAAAGTTGTGGGAATTAAATGATTTAGTTTTTGTAAAGTGCTGAGAACAGAGGACTGGATAGGAGCTTATCATTGTTATCATCATTTAAAAAAATCTTCAAATATTTTTATATTTAAAGATGGCATCAAAAGTTTTTGTTTGTTTTTAGTTAAGCAGCAAGTATTATCACAAACAGCTTTGCTTAAAACTAGAAAGGAAGATGGCCTTAGGAAAAAAGACTATGTGAATGTTTAGGTATCTCCTTCCTGAGTAAAGGCAATAGGAAGTCATACTGGAAGGCCCTTCATTGACAAACTGTGTTTCAGCTAATATTTTTGTTTTATAAACAACCCAGACAAACACACATGTTCTTTGCATTATTTTTCAGGACTTAGGGGCAAAAGCACGTGTATATAAAAGATGTACCCAAATAGATCTGTAATCTATGGGCCTAGCAAACAGAGTTTTTAAATTCCCGGTTAAAATTCTCTACCAAGGCTGGGTGCTGTGACTCACGCCTGTAATCCCAGCACTTTGGGAGGCCAAGGCCAGTGAATCACCTGAGGTCAGGAGTTCGAGACCAGCCTAGCCAACATGGTGAAACCTCATCTCTACTAAAAATACAAAAATTACCCTGGCGTGGTGGTGCGCACCTGTAATTCCAGCTACTCAGGAGGCTGAGGCAGGAGAATCGCTTGAACCCAGGAGGCAGAGGTTACGGTGAGCTGAGATTGCGCCACTGCACTCTAGCCTGGGCAACGGAGTGAAACGCCATCTCAAAAAAAAAAGTAAAATTTCCTACCAACAATACCTCTAGAATAGCATTTATTTTTCTTACTCTGAAGAAATGAGGTATTTTTAATCATAGGTACTCTTAACTCCCTTTTTATATTAGTCCTTTTTCATGCTGGTGATAAAGACATACCCGAGACTGGGCAATAAAAAAAAAGGGGTTTAATGGTTCCACGTGGCTGGGGAGGCCTCACAATCATGATGGAAGGCAAGGAGGAGCAAGTCACATCTTACATGGATGGTGGCAGGCAAAAGGAGAGAGCGCTTGTGTGGGGAAACTTCCCTTTGTAAAACAGTCAGATCTTGTGGGACTTACTGACCGTCACAAGAACAGCACTAGAAAGACCTGCTCCCATGATTCGGTTACCTCCCACTGAATCCCTACCACAACATGTGGGAATTCAAGATGAGATTTCGGTGGCTTCATAGCCAAACCATATCATTCTTTGAATAAAAACAAAGTTTGAATTCTGCTGAAGCTAATCCAGTGTTTAAAACTTTAGGAGAGAATTCAACTTGAACATCCATGAGCAGTTTCACTTTGTGTTTTGATGTATCGCAGCTCTGTTTTCCTCTAGCAGTGTTCACACTGAGCGTGTGTGTGTGTGTGTGTTTTGTGTGGCTTTTCTTTGCTTTTTTTTTGTGATGGAGTCTTGCTCTGTCGCCCAGGCTGGAGTGCAGTGGTGCGATCTTGGCTCGCTGCAATCTCCACCTCCCAGGTTCAAGCAATTCTCCTGCCTCAGCCTCATGAGTAGCTGCGACTACAGGCATGTGCCACCACACCCGGCTAATTTTTATATTTTTAGTAGATACGAGGTTTCACCATATTGGTCAGGCTGGTGTCAAACTCCTGACCTCGTGACCCACCTGCCTCGGCCTCCCAAAGTGCTGGGATTACAGGCGTGAGCCACCGTGCCTTGCCGAGCTTGTGTTTTTATACTAACATTAAAAAAAAAAAAAAAGTGTGGGCTAAGAAGAAATTTAAAAGATTTTGTTGTCTTCAACTGCATAAATAGATTTCAGTGACCTAGTGAAGCAGAAGACTGGGTAGAAGTTGAGTCTCATTTTTAAAAAATATATACATATTTTATTCCATTATTAACAGAAAATGTTGTGATTTCTTCCATTTTATTTTAGATATATCTGAAACTAGTGTTTTTCATTTAAAATTATGACTGTCGCAGAATAACATATCAAAATAATGAAATATATCTATAGGATTTTCATGAGGTATAAACTTTGTCCTGTGACAGCTTGCATTGTAAGTTTGATAAAGACAAGCAGTAAATGAAATTCATATCTGAACTATTAATTCTGCTAATCCATGATTACGAAAACAATAATAAGACATTAGCTAACATTTTTTGGGATGCTTACCTTGTGCCAAGCATAGTGTTACACATTTCACAAGTAATTTATTATTTATTTTCACAACTTTAATACCAGGAAAACTGAGGATGTTAAACCCAGAAAGCTAGGGATTAGAGTAGTTAATCCCTTGAAAAATTACAAGCTTTAGTAAATAATAGCATCAGTCTCTGTTTTATCGTGTATTGTATATGCTAGTGACTGAAAACTTTTTTTTCTGTGTCATAGCGTCTGAAGCAAAGCTACTATGCTGTGGTACAATGTAGTTCTCCAAATCCCTAATACGTGAGAGTTGTGATTTGTGTCTCTAATGGGGCCAACATAGCCTGGTGGCTTAGAGTGTGGGCTCTGGAGTCGGGGCTAGACTCACAGGGTTGGGATCCTAACTCAACCACCTTCAAGTTATATGTCCCTGGCAAAATTCCCTAACTTTACTGTGCTTCAATTTCCTCATATGCATAATGGTGAAGACAATAGTATCTGTGGGGAACCACAGACACTGGACCTTATTTGAGGGTAGAGATTGGGAAGGGGGAGAGGAACAGATAAAAACAACTATTGCATACTAGACTTAGTACCTAGGTGATGAAATAATCTGTATAACAAACTCCTGTGACATGATTTTACCTATAGAACAAACCTGAACTGTACCCCCGAACCTAAGGAAAAAAAAAACAAAACTGACAAATAGAGCCAGGGAAGGTCATGCAGAAAGGGTTCTCATGCTTGAATATGTGATTTAAAAAAAAGAAAACTCTACAAAAATGACAAACCTGCACAAAGGCCATCACAGCCTACACAAAAATACTTCTACAGGAAAACCTGTTTAGCAACTGGCCTGTCCAATATTGTTGTTGATCTTTGTAGACAAGGATAATGATTGCACAACAATTATGTAATCCTTCTCACTTTTTCCTTTAAAAATCGTTGTTCTCCTTTAACTCTCCAAATACACACATAGTTTACTATTGCGTGCAGGTTCCCATTGCCATGCTCTATTCTGAAGTAAACATCTTTTCTTAAAAATAAAAAAAGATAGTAGTATCTGCATCTTGGAGTTATAGTGAGGATTTAAATGGGTTAAATACTTG
Source organism: Colobus angolensis palliatus (assembly GCF_000951035.1). Lineage (NCBI taxonomy): Eukaryota > Metazoa > Chordata > Mammalia > Primates > Cercopithecidae > Colobus > Colobus angolensis. The sequence goes on from NW_012118599.1 coordinate 10,424,142, forward strand.
CAATGCACTTAAAATGGTACTTGCCCTTAGCAAGCAGTGAGTTAATATTAGCTCCCATTATTTCTATCACCTAGACATAAGTTATTTAAGATTAAAAGTATATGAGTAACTTAATGAAAATGTTACAGTGTCTGAATTTTTCCCCATGATAGGGAGCCGTCACTGGCAAAGACAAATCTGGGGAAACCTCCCTATGAAGAAAATACTTTAATGGGATTTGTTTGGTGACTTGGGAGCAACCCTAGTAGGTAACCTTAGATGGGGCCCTGCCCTGAGCTGTCACTGTTCAAGTCAAATATCAGTTCTCTGCATGGTTTTAGAGTATTGTGGTATTTATAATATTCTGACTTGACAGTTCTCTCTCCCATGGCATATGGGCTGAGAATCTGTATGGTGAATGGGGGTGGAGTTTTCTGAATGCTCCAGAGATCTGTGTTTCTCTATTGCTTGCATTTTCCTAAGAGCAGAGGCTTATAAGACAGGGATTCCAGGGCAGTGTGGAGGGCAGAGATGATAACACACAATTTGCCAATTCAGTTTGGTTGGTAAAGTAGAGATCCAAAGTGCACTGTACCCTCTGAAAGATTTTGTTTTAAGCACTTTTTAGGTACTAACTCATTTAATTCTCACAACAATCCTATGAGGTAGGTACCATATTATGAACATTTTATGGATGAGGACACAGAGGCACAGAGGGATTAAAGTAGCTTGTTCAAGGTCATCCAGCTCTTAAATAGCTGAACCAGGATTTGAACAAATGCAGTGAGGTGGTCAAGCTCCAGAATCCCTACTCCTAATTACTATACTACAGTAAGGACATAAAACCCTTCACATGCCTCAAACCGCAAAACCTGGGAATGGCAGAAATGGTATCTTTCATATTAAAGACAAATGCATGATCTCTTGTTTATTAACATCAATATTTGTCACATAGCCATGGTTTGACAGTGTTTATTTCTTTACAGACATTATTGCAAGCTACGCTGGACATTGTAGAGACAGAAACAAGTAAGGAAAACTCACCCAATTATGGGCTCTTACTGCTTTGGGCTTCTCTGTCTAATGCCGTTCCTGTAAGTATATTAGTAAAGTATGAGTTACATTGCTCTCTACTGTCCTTTCGTATTTTTTCCCTTCATTTCTTTCTTCCATTCTTTTTTCCACTCTTCACTCACGGAAAAGAAAAAAAACTACAGTGGATTTAGTTGTGCAATAAAAAGCAAAACTGAGTGCCTGATGAAATCAGATTAGGTTACAAAGGAGACAAAAGAGATCCCAAGCAAATTCTGTCCTCTGAAAGGTAGTGTCACAGGATGGGGGAAAGCTTGCCCTTTGGGGCCAGTTGTAGACAACATCTGTTTATGGAGCACTTTTTGTATGTCTGCCAATGTGCTCAGTATTGCTATTGAAAAGATGAATAGGGATTGGCCACATGCTTTTATTGGAAAGAATAAGTAAATGGATAGTTTCAGGTAACTTGGGCTTGGATCCAGACATCCCAAGTCATAGTTGTAGACTGTCATGGTGGTAATTTAAATTCTCTGTGCCTCCATTTCCTAATAAGGGATAATGTACTATTTTACCTACTAAGGGTAAAAAAAAAAAAAAAGGGATAATGTACGTGAACCTCCTACTGTGGTCTTAGAACTTGGGTGCTCAATAAATGGTAATTCTCATTTCTCTACAGAGTTGTTATGAGGATTTAATAAGCCTAGCTGGTACCAATGAATATTAGCTCTTTCTCTCCATTTGTACCCATTCTCCTCCTGTGTGCCATTCCTGTTGCATTGCTTAGCATTATGGTCCTACAAGTTTTGGCATGAATGGTGCTGGTGAAATTGGAACTTTCAATACTTCTAAAGAGAGCAGAGACGTAAAGAACTGTTTCTTTTTTTCTTTTCTTTCTTTTTTTTTGGGACAGCGTCTCATTCTGTCATCCAGGCTGGCGTGCAATGGCGTGATCTCGGCTCACTGCAACCTCCACCTCACGGGTTCAAGCGATTCTCCTGCCTCAGCCTCCTGAGCAGCTGGGATTATATGTGTGAGCTACTGGGCCCAGCTAAAAAAACTGTTTCTTTTAAAATCTGTCTTGAATTAGATTAGAGCCATGAGATTCGTCTGCCACATCATGTTCAGTGCACACCATTTTCCTGGGCCAGGAAGTTCTCACATTAAACTAAGATGCTGCTTATATTATCTGAAATCAAAGGGCAACTTTTAAAATATATTTGTTTTCTACTGAACAGGAGGATTTAACCTATCCCTAATGATATGTTTGGGCATTTTTCTTCCTTTTTCTTCTAACAGATAGAAATGAGGAAGATGTTTTAAGTATTATTTATTTAGCCTTACAATTATAAAGACCCGGGTTGTTAAAGGCTTTCTCAGTCCTGATATTCTGGTTTCCCTTAACTTGTTGAAAAATTTACTGCATAAAGAGAAGAGATAGAAATTCTGGCCTCTTTTCTCAAATGTATGTTAGCCAGTGGAATATACATTTCATCTGATATGGTCAAGTAAAAGTAGTCTAAACCCTTCCCCTTCTTTATGAACCTATAATGTTATTCTCTGGTTTTTCCTTAAATAATATTTTTGGAAACTGATTAAGCTATAGCAAAATTGAAAAGCAAACATCAAAACAATTCCCAGAGTAGCAACAAAACAGGAACTCCTGTCAAAGAATTATTTTTCAATGTCTCGTTAGAAACATCCCCCAGAAGAAAGACACAAAAAGCCTCATTGATCTGACACAGGCTAAGTCAGTTCTTTGGAATTTGTTCTTGGCACTGGTCTCAAAGGATTTAAATCATTCATTTCAGAAAGAAAGTGTCTGATGATTAGAGAAGATTCCATCTCACTGGCTCTTGTTGGCACCTCCAAGAGGCAGCCTGGTGAGCAGGCAGAGACCCTGGAGAGGCTTTAGAGTCAGGTCCAAAGCCAATTCCCAGCACTGGGTAACAGTAGGCCAACTGTTTAACCTGCCTAAGTCTCAGTGCCCTTATCTGTAAAATGGGATTAATGCTATACCTACCTTAAAGGGTTGTTGTAAGGATTATTTTGGTAAGAAATAGATTGTGGCTAATAGCACCTGGTTTAGCGTAGGTCTTCAATAAATGCTAGTTTTCTTCCCTAACAAAAATTATCTCCCTAGTTTCAGTCGATCATTACTTTCAACGGCCCATTGATAATGAGCATAGGCTTCCAAATATTTGATGGCTTAAAGGCCCCAGAGTGGGAGTATCCACTGCTGTCCTAGTTTGGTGATCTTTATTGCTGCTGAGAGTACCAGAAGCCCTGCCAGAGGTATAGGTGGTGGGGCCTGTCTTTTTCTGGAGCCCAGAGTATATCTATATCTCCTCTCTCCTACTTTGTACTCTGCCTCAAGGTCCATAGGACTCAGAACTCAGGCTTCAGTTGGGCTAGGCACTGGGTCACTAGGAGACTCCATTATGGCCCAAGATATTAACTATAATTTATGAACTTATTTTCATGGGAAAACCATTTCTAAGTGCCAAGAAATTTCTGACTGCTAAATGATTTTTTTAGATTTCTCCAAACCAATCACAAAGCTGACGTTTTACCTTTTTTATCTGCTGCATCTTTTACATTCTTTCTAAATACTTTCAGTAGCAATTGCTACTCCATCCCACTCTCAACTCCCACAGCATTTATTTTTTGTAACATGTGTTTGCTCTCTCACTGTCTTGTACATTTTGTTCATTTTTCTCCAATGTGTTCATTTTCTCCAATTCATATGCCCAATTAAATGTGAAAATACTTTGGACAGGAATTATCTCACACATATTTGTGTTTACCATGATTGGTAGAAGACTCTAGCATGTTATAAAGACTCCATCAAAATCTCTTTTTGAATAGATAAATCAGTACCAAAGAGCACACTGAATTCATCTTCTCTTTGACACAGCAAAGATACAGAGCTTTCCTCCTTGCCCTTTCTCTCATTTGTTCTTACCTCTTCAAAACAATGGAATGGCATTGTGGTGGCTGCTTCTGCAGTTCAGTGAGCTGAGTGGCCCTTCTTCTTGCCCATCTCTGACCATGGACTTGAACTGTTTCACAAAATACTAATAGGTATGGTTGGGAGCAGTTTTCAACCCCTTTCCCAAATGTGGGTGCACAAAGACCTCAAGGTCATTTATTCTTGCTTGATGTAGTAATACATATAAACTTTTATTAATGCTTTACTTTCTTTTATATGCCTTTTTTATCTTTTAAAAATACTTTGGCTTCCTTAAAAATAGAAAAAAATTTAAAAACAGAAATCTGTTAAGGAAAAAAGAGACATTAAAAAAAAGTGACTCACGCCTGTAATCCCAGCACTTTGTGAGGCTGAGGCAGGCAGATCACGAGGTCAGGATATCGAGATTATCCTGGATAACACGGTGAAACCCCATCTCTACTAAAAATACAAAAACTTAGCTGGGCATGGTGGTGGGCACCTATAGTCCCAGCTACTCGGGAGGCTGAGGCAGGAGAATGACGTGAATCCAGAAAGGGGAGCTTGCAGTGAGCTGAGATCGCACCACTGCACTCCAGCCTGGGCAACAGAGACAGACTACGTCTCAAAAAAAAAGTAACAGCCATTTGTAGTTTAGCTAAATTCCTTGTGTTTCTCATTTAAAAAGTAGTATCCAATTTTATTGAATCTCTACAACTATATTTAGGCTAGGCACATACAACTATGAACATCTCTTTCACGTAACTGAAAATCTAAGTGATATGGCTTGGCTCTGTGTACCCACCTACATTTCCTCTTGAATTGTAATCCCCACATGTAAACGGAGGGACCTGGTGGGAGGTGATTGGATAATGGGGGCAGTTTTCCCCATATTGTCCTTGTGATAGTGAGTGAGTTCTCACAATATCTTACACTTTAAAGGTGTTTGACCATTTCCCCCACCCACTTCTTCTGCCACCATGTAAGATGTGCCTTGCTTCCCATTTGCCTTCTGCCATGATTGTAAGTTTCCTGAGACCTCCCAAGCCATACAGAACTGTGAGTCAGTTAAACCTCTTTTGTTTTCAAATTACCCAGTCTCAGGGAATTCTTTATAAAGCAGTGTGAAAACTGACTAATACACTATGTGTTATCACTATTTTTATCCCCAACATGAACTCTGACTCTTCAAGTAAGATGAAGTGAGTATGGAGTAGTTATTCATTGAATTCAATAATTCAGCACTTTTATCTGACAAGATAGTTCTCTGAGCATCTGTTTAATCATCTATAAAAATGAACTAGATAATCTCTAGGGTAAATCTTTCTTAGTCTGGATAATACTCCTGAAAGAGGGTCTCTGAATTGAGGACCCTTGTTTCCCCTATTCACCTTGTTTATGTAAACAGTACCATATTTAGCCTTGCACTATCAATTTGAAGTTACAAAGGGAAAAATAATGAACAGTATTAATTTGGCTTATTTGAGCACTTCTTTTTGGACAATTGCTCTTCCTCTTTTGACCACAGAGGGGAGTATTGGTATTACTTAAAGGTACATAATGTTCCCTCACAAAAGAGACAGACTAAGTTTAGTCGAAGTATTGCCTGATTCATTTCAGGACCAATTTTCCTAGATGAAATCTCTTTCATAATAAATGTATTTAGAAAAAAATGAAAGTGACACCCAAACTTCTTTGGATGACTTTATACAGGTTTTCTTTATTACATAACCTAAGAATAGAAGCAAAACTATCTACCTGAGGAGGAAGTTAATTTTTAAGATGTAAAGCAGTATGATTTTATCTTGTAATACCATAATGAGGAAATATATGAAATAAGTTTGAGTGGCCAAGAGAGAAAATGTGCAAATATACTATAGAGCATTCAAGTGTGAAAGGACTCTTAAATTTTTTTTCTTTTATTTACTAATTCAGAGCCAAAAGAGGATTCTGTTTTTGACATTGAGTACTCTCATACTTTAGTTTATGGAATGGTTTCCTGCTATGTTTTCCTAGGCTTATTTAAAACTACTATGTTTCACTTGCAGAATATAAAATTTGCTAATTCACTTGTATTCTAAGGAAATTAAATCTTAAGAAATGTTTTCATTTTGGATTAATATTCTTAAGTGTCATAACTAGTTGGTTCTGAAATTTTATATTTTATGTACTGATTAGTAAAAATAACAACTTTTCTCATTTTTTAGTGAAGATAGATGTTTAATCTATTTAAATTATATAGTTAAATTATAGTGACAGAATAAATATTTCAATCTAAATCTGGTTTCTTGGAGATATATTACATATCTCTTATTCATAATATCTAGTTGTTTTCAAAATATGCTTTCTACTAATGTGCTCTTAAGGTTCATTTAAACATCGTCCTTTCTTTAAAAAAATGTGTATGGCTAATACTAACTATGCTTTTGTTCACCTTCAAATAAGTTCATATTTTTGACATATGTTTTTCTTTTTAAGATTGCATTTTGGACACTTGCATACGTCCTTTCTCATCCTGATATCCACAAGGCCATTATGGAAGGCATCTCTTCTGTGTTTGGCAAAGCAGGTACTAAACCTGAGTTAAATTATATAGAAAGACACAGCTAATAATGCATGTTTGTCACACATTATTGGCAAAGCTAAATACTTATAATTTTATAAAAATTCAACATAATACAAAATTCAACATAATTTGTTATATATCAGGATATAAATTGATCAGGTAGAATCCTAGAATTTAATTACTTCAAGCATTTTTGTGCAACTCCTTCATTTTCCAAATGATGAAATCAGTGCTATAGAGATTGTGATTTGCCTAATTTCCTTACTTAAATATATATACACCTGTTTGTTCTTCTAATCTCTTGGCTCCTCACCTCAGTTGAATGAATGTCCGCAGTTTTCAAGTTCGGGATTTTTCAGATTTTATAAAAGTAATATGGATATATTCCATATATTACATAAGAGCCCTAATGGGAGTGTAGCGGTCAGGTAAGTTTTACTACCAAAGGATTATTAAAAGACAACAAACAAAAAACAAGTAAACAAAAAAACAAAAAAACCCTTACAGTTGTTAGAAATTTGAGGATTTAGGAACTGCAGATAGGGATTGTTGCCTTGAACTCTTCAGTTCAGATGTCAGTTTTAAAAAGCAAAAATAAGCTTGAATAGAGAGTACTCAACTACTTGTTTATTCAGCATAATTTGACCTATCTGGGGAGCTGATTTTTTTAATCTTCTTAATATGTCATGTTATGTATCCTGATATAAAAAGAAAGAAATGATAGAGTTTGCTTGGAAGAAAACAATATAATATTAGGGCAAAAGGTATGATGCCAGTTAATGGTTTTCCCTCTCCCTTCCATGATTACTGAAAATATTTTATTTAAAGTTTTTTTTTTTTTTTTTGGATTTCTTGTTATTGAGTTAAACCAAAAAGCAAATTGGCTTGGCAAGCATGAATATCTAGGTAATATTATCTGAGCCTTGAGTATGCATCTGCAGATTCTAGACCTTATAGAATTGGTGAGCATTAGTATCATTGAATGTCAACAATGCTAACAGGTTAGATTCTGGAAAGACACTCATGAATATAAGAGAAGACAACTGGCTTTTATGCAGCTTGCATCTACAAAGCAAATAGAAAGGCACATGCCCACATGTCTACAAATGGAAAAAGGCAATGCACTCTTGATGTCACATATTCTCCTTTATCATTTCCTTACTAGAGTCTTTTCCTGACTTAGGGTCCTCCAGATTTGTGGTCTTTAGGAAATAAAAGGGTAGAGAGGGGATGATGAGGATAATGTGGGGGTCCTCACTGACCCAAAGGCCACAACAGAAGTGTAACATTAATCTAAATTTCTACAAGGCTTGGTTCTGGAACTCTTGAACCCAGTTCTAGTGGAGAAAGATAAAACCTTTTTTCTTTTTCTATGTTCCTGATTATTTTAAAAACCCATTGTTCTCTTCTGACACAAAAAATACTCCTTTGAATAATACTGCCAGTGTAACAGCTACATTATATCAATGCTTTCAGTCTATAAGACACTACTGCAGAATTGAAAACTATTTATAAAATACATCAAACTTTTTTTTAGCCATACTTATACAGAAGGTATTCTATCAATCTATACATAAGATCTAGTAGCAGCCCAGGAATTTAAATGTTGTGAGAGGAGTCCACAGATCTTTGGAGGCTGATATCAAGGAAGATACCCATGTGTTCATACAAAGGATTCTGTCAAGGAAGGAACATTAAAGTACATTGTATTAGTCAGGATTCTCCAGAGAAATGGAACCAATAGGATGTAAATAGACACATAGATAGAGAACGCTCAAAAGACATTTATTATAAAAAATTGGTTGAGCTGACTATGGAGGCTGAGAAGTCTCCATAGTCATTTATAATATAAAACATTATAAATATATATATAATATAAAACAATATAAAACATGAGAAGTTGTGCTGTTGATGCAGGCGCTCAGTGGATTGGATGATGCACACTTACATTAGGCAGGGCAGCCTACTTTACTGACCCTACGAATTCAAATACTCATCTGTCATCCAGAAACACCCTCACAGGCACACCTAGAATAATGGTTAATCTGTATACCCTATGGCCAGTCAAGTTGACATATAGAATTAACCATCATCTCATCTGTTGAGTTTTGTTTCTCTGGAGAACCCTGAGTAAATTTACCCACCCATGTATGGGAGGGCAGTCTGCCGTACCCAGTCTACTGATTGAAATGCTAATATCAACTAGTAATACCCTCACAGACACACCCAGAAATAATGTTTAGCCAAATATCTGGGCACCCCCGATCCAGTCAAGTTACACTTATAATTAATCATCACAGGCATGGAACAAGAATCTGACTCAGTATAGCAGTTTTTCCATTCTATGCTCTTGTCTACTGCAAGATCACCATTTCCTTCTTGAGGATGTCTTTTGTGAATTTCCAGTGTTGTATCTCTGTGGCCTCAATACTCACTTCTAGGAACTTTGCCCAATTTTTTAATAAAACAAATCTCAGGGTAAAAACTACTATTGAATACTTGGGAAAGGAAAGGGTCAGACTCATACCACTTTTCTAAAGGCAGTTAGTTCTTGAACGAGCTTGATAGCTGCCTTTCAGCCTACTCTTGTGTTCTTTATTTGTTTACTTTAAAATGAAAACATCTTTAGGGCTCCTTTGTGAAGATGCTTGCTTAGCCCCAATTATTTTGGGTGGTGCTTTTCATGATTCTACTTCCTCTAACTAATGCTGTACACCTTCTATCTAAGTCTTTATTATCTGCCTAAGTCTTTATTATCTTCCTAAGTCTTCATTATCTGCTTCTTGCTTTTCTTGTTTTCCAGCTGTGTTTTTATATTCCAATTGCACACTTTTAATTTAATTTAATTTTTAGAGACAGGGTCTCACTTTGTCACCTGGAGTACAGTGGAATGATCATAGCTCACTACAGCCTCGAGCTCCTGGGCTCAAGTGATCCTCCTGCCACAGCCTCCTGTGTAGCTAGGACCACAGGTGTGTGCCAGCATATCTGGCTTCATTTTTTTTTCAATGGGACATTGGGACAGAGGAAGGTAGAAGTGTGTTCTCAGATTGTCATCTTGAGCTATAAGTTTGTGTGCATGTAATATGCATCAACTTATAAATAAAATTACATATATATAATTATATATAATTCACCCTTTCAAAGTGTAAACTTTAGTATCTTTTAGTATATTTATAAGATTCCAACCATCAACACTATCTAGTCCCAGAACATTTTTATCACCTTCAAAAAAAACCCCATACCCATTAGCGTCACTTTCGATTTCCTATTTCTAGCTTCTGATGACCACGAATTTACTTGTTGTCCTGACACATTTGCCTTTTGTGGACAGTTCATATAAATGGAAACATATGATATGTGGTCCTTTGTGTCTGGCTTCTTTCACCTAGTGTACTGTTTTATATTATAATGTTTTAAACTGATTTTCAGGTCTTGAAGCATCCATGCATTTCTGGAATAAATCCTGCTTATCTTGATGTATAATCTTCTTTATATGTTGCTGGATTCAGTTTGCTAGTATTTTCTGTGAAGAATTTTGAAGTTTTTTTTGAATAATCTATGTTAATAAGGAATATTGACTTATAATTTTCTTAAAATAACTTTGGTTTTGGTATCAAGATAATTCTAGCTTTAGAGAGTGAATTTGGAAGTATTTCTTCCTCTTCTAATTTTTGGAAGAGTTTATGAAGGATTGATGTTATTTCTTCTTTAAACATATGGTAGAATTCACCAATGAAGTGATCTGATCCTAAGATTTTCTTTTTGAGAAGTTTTTTGATTAATTCAGTCTTTCTACTTGTTACCTGCCTATTTAGATTATCTATTTCTTCTTGAGTCAGTTTTATAGTTTATGTCTTTTTAGGAATATGTCCATTTCATCCAGATTATCTAATTTGTTGGTATAAAATTTTTCATAGTGTTCCCCACAATCCATTTTATTTCTGTAAGGGCACTAGAAAACCAAGTATTTCATTCCTAATTTTAATTTGGGTCCTGTTTTACTTTCTTGGTCATTGTGGCTACATATTTGTCAATTTTGTTTGCAAAGAACTAACTTTTTAATTCTGTTTATTTTAACTTGATTTTATTTTTCCTAGTGATTTTTGTATTTAACTTAATTTTGTTCGCATCTTTACAATTTTTCTATTGATATTCTCTATTTAGTTCTTTAGAAATGATTATTTTAGTTCTTTGAACATCATGAAAATATCTGATTTAAAGTCTTTATTAAGTCCAGCAACTGAGTTTCTTCAGGGACCCTATCTGTTGATTCCTTTTTTGCTCTGTGAATAATCTGTTCAGACAGTCTTCTACTTATAGTGGTTCAACTCTTAATTTTTTGACTTCATGATTGTGTGAAAGGGATACACATCCAACACTGTATTTTCTTTTTCATATCTTATTTCAGGTTTCTTATTGTATGCCTTGTAATTCTTTGTTGAAAACTGGACATTTTACATAATAGAATGTAACAACTTTGGAAATTAGGGTCTTCCCTTTCCTCAGAGTTTGTTGTTGTTGCTGTTTATCATTTTTGTTATTTGTCTGATTGTTTAGTGACTTTTCTTAACTAATTCTGTAATGTTTGCATTCTTTGTCACATATGGCCACAGAAGTCTCTGCTTCATTGTTTAGTGATCAGGTATCAACTAGATAAATATTTCTTTACATCAGTAATTTAGAAGTCTCCCATTCTTTGCTAAGGGACTATGTGTGCATGTTGGGGCGTGCCTTCAACACTCAGCCAAGCAGTTGACAACTCTGCCTTAGCTTTCACTTTCTACCTGTGCAGAGCCTCAAGGATGGGTGTACGTGAGAGCTTGTGGCCTTCTCATGTCTTTTCTTAGCATAAGTATAGCCCTGGGCAAATGGATGCCCTTCTAGATTCCTGGGAATGCACTGGACCTCTGCAAAGCCACTGTGAACAACTCATTCCCTAGCCTTGCATTTTCATCCTGTTGGTTTGTCCATTGTTTGTCCAACAGTGTTCTACTGACTCAGAGAGTTGCAAAGTTAAACAGTTGTCTTTAAAGATTTTAAACCAACAACCCTGGAGGAAAGGCTTTTCATACTGAGTGAACTCCAACTCAGGTCAAATAAAGACAGCCTTGCAAGTAAGGTCTTCTAGGAAACTGCCGAACTTGTTGAATAATGGGAATACTCTACTAATGAGGTTTAGAAGAAGTTCCAACCTTGTTCTGCCCTATCTAGTGAGTGCTGGGGTGTTGGTTTTCACTGTGAATGCAGACTGCTGGCTTTTAAGTCTTCTATGCAGATGTAGAGAGGGGGATAAGAATAGGGAAGGTTAAAATGACATTAAGTTTGATGTTCTTATCAAGATTCAACTGTTTTTTTCTTGAATAGACATTCTTGAATTGCTGCAAAACTTTGGTTAATCTGTAGAATTCTAAAAATCTTGGTTCTTAGAATTTTTTTTACCAAATTTCTTACTGCTTTTAAGGAGGGAACTTTAGGAGTTCCTTGCTCTGCCATTTTTGCTGACATCACCCTGATCTATAAGTTTTAAAATTTCTTTAGAAAACCTCCCAGGCTTATGTGGATTAACCCTTAATTTATGCATTATTTTACTTGGCCCTCAAACTTATTTTCTGAGTGTTCACCATGTGAAGGCATTGTGTGAAGTACCAGAGCTATGAAGATGAGTAAAGTACGGTCCATGCTTTTTATAAAAATTGAAAGCAGGTTTGGAAGTATCTAGAAGATATTAGGAGAGAAAAATGAATATTTACATTGTTTCTTTGGAGACATGTACCTGCTGGTAAATTCAGTAAGACTCCAGGCTGAATTCTGTGCCAACTGGAAGAACTAGCTTGTCCTGAGAGGGAGAGGAGCAGTCTGTCCCCAGCCAGGAAGGTTTTCTGTTTCTTTTAAAGATATTATACATTTAAGAAATATTATTATATAAAATTTACACACCCACACAAATCATAATATATGGAAAATTTTAAAAAATGTGTAATACACCTAGTCCCAGCCAATATCTTATCAGTACTTTGAGACACCGAGTAATTTCAAGCCCAGTAATCCATATGAATGGTAAATAATTTTTTTTTTGCCTATGGTTTTATTTTGTCTCTTGGTTTTGGGTAAAACATATATGACCAAATCATTGATGATCTAATAAAGAATAATTTTGCTTTGTTATCAAATTTTGAGGTAGAATTCCTAGAAATTAGTCATTTGGTTTTAAATTTTAATTGATAAGTTACTACACATTATTTCAATTGCCTGTCATAACCTCATGATGCAGTGTGGACACTAGAGTCAGACTGCCTGAATTGAAATCCAGGTGGAGACACTTATTAATGGTGTATCTTTACTCAAGTTACCAAGTTCTTTAAGCCTTTTTCCTCTTTGGGAAGATGGTTAATAATAATCCTCATCTCGTGAAGTTATTAGAAGGATATAGCAAATGTAAATTAGATAGATAGCACAGTGCCTGGCAAATCGTAATTGCTTTGTAAATCTTAGCTATGACCAAAACTGATACAACTATATCAGTTATGTGAAATTTTATAATCCTCCCATATCATGAAATTAGTAACTTATAACTTTTGAGTTTTTCTACTTCCAAATATTAGTCAGTATTGTTTTTTGAAATAAGATAGTTTTCTTAAATGTTTACAGACACAAATAAATTACTTTTATATGAATTGGCCACACTTCTGACGGTGCCAAAATGCAGCAGAAATATAGCCTGAGACTATGTATGTCTAATATTGCCCTACAAGATAGGAGTAGTAGAAATAGTAATAGTTAATACTCAGTACTAATTAAGTAGCAGGCCCTATTTTAAGTGCTTTCCTTGTTGACTTATTTAATCCTTGGATCATCCTTCCTAAGCATTATTATTTGCCCTATTTTATGCATGAGGAAAGTGAAACCCCAATTAGATAACTTACCTAAGACCATATAGCTAGCAAGTGGTAGGGGCATGATTTGAGTCTAGTTTGTTTGGCATGAAAGTTGACGATACAAATCAGCAAATCTCCTTGTTTCAAAATTGTACTTGGAATCCCTGAATTGAATGCTTCAATCCAATTTCCAGCTTTATTCTGCTCCAAGTTGCTTCCACATTAATCTTCCTAAAGGATGGCTCTGGATGTATGCTACATGTATACTCAGGAAATGTTCCTGGAGTAACATTCGTACCCCTAAGCCTGATACCAGTGGCCATGATGGTAGGCTTGACCCACCTTTGCATGCAGAATCACAATCTAACCAAGGAAGACTTTAGAATACCCACTAAAAACACTCTGCATTTCCTTTCAGCTATGTGTTAACATTTATAACACTGAATATGATTTAATTCTAATATATTTATAAAACTTTACACATAAGTAAACTTATAGATTAGAGAAAAACATTTTCTAAGCCATTCACCTCATTTTTGATTCAGAAAATATGACTGCCATATTTATAACCCAGTTGTTTTCCAAAACAACATGATGTGTCTGCCAAGACAATAAAATTACCCAAAGAAATTAAGGGCCACTTAACCAGGGCACTTTAACCAGAGCGATGGTCTGTGGTTTATGTAGACAATCATCTTTACTTGTTGCGTACCTACACCTTCTTCTGACCAAGACCACCTGGACATGTAGATCCCAACCCCCCTAATTACCTCTAATGTTTTGTTCCATTAATCAGTTGCCAGTCTCTTGGTGAGTTCAACTTCTCTTTCTCCATTGGCTCTTTTCTCTCGATGTGTCAGATTCTGATACTCAGTGCACACATCCAGTGGCCTCACATCTCACTCAGAATGAAATCTAAAGCCTTCAAATGGCCTCAGAGACTCTGTCATCTGATTCCTGTCTAACTCAGCGACCTCATCTCTGCCTTTTTCTCCTTGTTTATTTTACCCCAACCAACTCCATTCATTTATTAATTCAGCAAATATTTGTTGAGCTCTCGTTATATGCCAGGAACTGCTTTAGGAATTTGGGCTATAAGAACAAAGTAAATATTACTTTTTTCTTGGTGCTTACATTCTGGTAGAGGAGACAGGCAATTAACAATAAATGTAATGCATAAGTAAACTCTAAAAGTAAAAATATTAAAAGGTGATAAATATTATGTTAAAAGATAACAGAGGCTGGGCATGATGGCTCATGCCTATAATCCCAGAGCTTTGGGATTGCTTGAGGCCAGGAATTCAAGGCCATCCTGGGTAATATAATGAAACTCCATCTCTTAAAAAAAAATTCTTAGCTGGGCATGGTGGCATGCACCTGTGGTTCTAGCTACTCAGGAGGCTGAGGTGGGAGGATCGACCTGAGCCCAGGAATTCAAAGTTGCAGTGAGCTAAGTTTGCGCCACTGCACTCCAGGCTGGGCAACAGAGCAAGATAAAGAAAGGAAGGAAGGAAGGAAAAGGAAGGGAAGGGAAGGGAAGGAGGGAGGGAAGGATAAAGAGAAAGAAAGAGAGAGAGAGAGAGAGGAAGGAAGGAAGGAAAGAAGGAAGGGAAAAGAAAAAAAGAAGAAGAAAGGAGGGAAGGAGTGGGGAGGGAGGGAAAGGCTAGAGAAAATCATGAATGCCAGGGATGGGGGAAGGTGGGAAGGTGGTATTATAGTATTAAATAGAATCAGTGTAAGCCCTAATTGGCAAAGTGAGATTTGAGCAAGGACTTTAAGGTGTTAAGAGCTAGACAAGCAAATATCTAGAGGAAGAGCTGACTGGGGTCAGAGACAGCAGATGTGTCCTCACTGTGGGCTCACAAAACCCTTTGAGATCACCATCATGATGGCATTTCTGTTGGAAGATGTTTGTCCTTTTTTTTTTTAATTCCAGAGAAGAATGTGAGCACGTTTCTAAAAAATGGTTAATATTAGGTTGGAAGAAGAGATTCAGGAAAAAGCTTTTGTCACATTATTCAAAGCAAAATTTGATTGAACTATCAATGTGTGGATTTTTAAATTAAAAAAGAGGATGAGCATTTGGTTTTGATTCAGAAAATATGACTACCGTTCAGAAAACCAGCACACAGGTGTTCTAGTTAATGATTGCTCTGTTTTAAAAAACTGTCAATGCTTTAGATAAGTTTGAAGTATCATGAGAAAGGTGGGGAGATATCATTGTACTTAGTCTGGTTTTATGGAGTCTTTAAGCAAGGGGTCACTAGCCTGGGAATAGACAAGAAGTGTGTTTGTATATATACACACAGACATATGCATATATAAATATATATTATATTTATAAAAAGGTATATAGTTATAGTTATAAAATGTATTTATATTTACAAAAATATGTTTATAATGATATAATAAGTATATATTTTATACTCATATATGTATTATTTACAAACACACATATTGATACGTATCCATTTTTGGCTATGCAAAATCTGAACCCTGTGTTTCAACAGAAACTTGCCTACCATAGTGGTGCAGAAAAATGCTAGATTTTTGTTTTCCTTGCTTCCCTTGAAACTAGGATATTACCATGAGAATAAGACTTTGCCAGTCAGATCTACCAAACCCAGACTTCGAATCAAGAGTTACCAAAATAAAAAAATGGAGACTAAAAAATTTTCCCTGGAAGCAACTGCAGGTTTTGCAGGATGAAGTTTCTGGGGACACAATGTCATTCAGTATCCTGTGCCAGTGGCCACAGTGCACTTGACATCAGTGTCAGTGTCATACTTGCCAGACCAGGTCTGTGGCCTGATTTGGAGCAAGATTCCTGGCTATGCACCCTTCAAGCCTGGTTGTCCAGCCCTCCTAAAAGTTATGTAAACTACTTAATATACTTTTAACAAATTATCATTATTTGACTAAATCAGCTGGATTTAGGTTCTGCTGCTTGCCTCTAACAGATCTGGCTGATAAAATATAGAAAGTGTATATTTTACAGAATGTCCAATATGGAGAATAAAGTAGAAGTGACAAAGTCAGCTATCAGGAAAAGTGAATGGAACCAAAGGAGAAAATGAGCATACTCCCCTATGGTAGTATAAGGGGTAAGATGAAGAAGAAAAGACACATCTATCCAGATTTTCTGCTGTGATCAATGGGCAGTGGACTTTTTGCATTGGAACCATCTGTAGGAAGCAGAAAGTCAGGTGAAAAGGGAAGTGTGAAAGCCATGAACCTAGCAGGTTCTTGTGTGATGGAAACTAGGAAGGACTAGGGATACACTTCCATGACACCTCTCCTCTTTGTATGTCCTCTCTAAATATGGTAAATCAAATTACCTAGCTGGTGCAAAAGTAATTGTGGTTTTTTGCCATAACTTTATTTACCATATTTAGAGAGGATGTATAAAGAGGAGAAGATGTAATGGCTTCCATCACCACTGAGATATTTCTTCCTCCTGTAGGGTTTTATGTATTCTCAATATGGTGAATACTGTTGTATCCACAGAGCTGAAGAATAAAGTTATCTATCTTTTTACTTTGACATTAAGCTATATAGTGTCACAGATTCAATTTTATTTATTTAAATATTTACATTTTAATTTGTTTAAGGAGGATTTCATCAGCCTACCATTATGGTTTACTTTTCTATTTTATTAAAATATAATTTTATTTAAATGTTTAGAGTACACATTTAGATGTGGTTTTTTTTTTTTTTTTTTGCTTCTTTGTGTTTGTTTTTTTCAAAATAACTACTAAAGTAATACCAGATCATGAAGGATTAATTGACAGTGTAAGTACTCACACTTATGGGTAACTGACCTAAAGCAATCAAAGGCGTTAATGTTTAGCTCCTGTGTAGGCTGGGTTATAAATTAATTTTCATTTCTAATTCAGGACTCCCACGTGAGAATCTGCCCATCAACAGAGGCTCATTCTTTCTTAAAAAAATGCAAACAAATAAAAATGTGCCTGAATTTTTTTCACTGGTTGCATTTGACCTTTCCACCTATGCTTTTTAACGTAGGATAGCATACACATGCACCCTTTTTATTTTATTTTGTTTTTGCTGATCAGTTTTACTTTGCCTTTATCTAAGTGATAAATTAATAAACATTTTCTGTTAATTTACAAGGAACAAGATTAATTAACAGAAATGCACCTGCATAGAAATGATTCCTATCTTACATAAAAGTCATGATTTATGCATCATAAAAGGCACATACAGAATTTTCATTGGATTAGAGAGTTAGCAGTTGGATTCATGAATTTAAATCTTGTCACTCACTAATTGTGTGATTGTGGATGAAAGAGAAACCTTACTCAGAGTCAATCAACAGTGGTTTTTGGTACCACTGTATTTTGATTTAGCAACACTGTGGGATGGCCAGGGTCTGTTGCCTGGTGACATTGACTCAGGTGGCTACACATTATATACTGATGAGGAAAGTGTCTAAAGTGAAAAATGAGACTCAGATTCCACAGTGATATTCTAGATAAACTCCGTATTGTCTGCTTTATTTTAATTAGTTGATTAGTTTTACTTTATTGCATTTAAACATTTGTATTCTTGAAATCTTATATATTGTCATTGTCATGAAACACATATTATAACTTGTATGCAGCTTCCCTTCACTTGGATGTGTCTCAGTACCATCTTGCCAACTAATAACAACCTTCTTGGAGGCTTCCATCATGGTGTATTGTAGATCTGAGTCCTTTCAGTTAACTTAAGCTCACTCTCACTACCCAGCTCCAACCTGCCAGGGCCCAATGGCTGATGGCCAAAGTTGTGTCTGTGACAGATTCTTGGCCTCTTGTGCAATGCATTGCCCAAAATAATGAAGAAAGAGATCAAGGAACAGTGCCAAGGACACTCCAGTGGAATTATGTATGGAAGGAGGTTATTTTATTTTTAAAAATTATCTCCATTCCCACTAGCAGCCTGACACTATGAACCTAACACAGAGATTTTGGAGGCTATAGCTTATCATGCAGGAAATTTCTCACATAACCTCATTTACCTTTGCTGGGCTAGTTTTTAAAATCCAAGAATGGACCCAGGAAATAGTAGATTATGGAGGAGCTTCTTACAAACTACTTCTCATTTGTCAACCTTGAAGACCACATATAGATTACTTAAGAAAGTATTTATAAATGCAAGAAAGTTCATTTGAAACTATTCTTTCTACCCCAAACATATAATTTGGCTATCTTCTTATTCCTTTGGCCTTGAACATCAGGATGATGTCATTTTGGAACTCATAACTTGTGATTTTCCAGTCCAGTAACCTAGCCATAATGACTAGGGTGAGACGTGCATGTCTAATACCTGGCCCAGGAGAGATTTCTCAGGAAGCTTTATTTCTTCCACTGTTTCCTACCTTTAATACCCAAAGTGGGTCTTGTGATAACCTAGCTCAAGAGATTTTGTGTGAAGTCACTCTCTCCTTTTTTATTGCCTAGCTTCAGTGGCTGAAAGAGATGCCTCTGATAGCTGTAGATTATTTGATATCCCTGTTCATATTTATAAGCTTGGAGACAGGTTCTACTCTGGTGCCTCTCATTTTAAATCTTTCAGTATCTTATTCCAGGGCAGCACTGTTGATCTGCTTTGTTTATTCTCTACATTTTTTCATTTAGACACAATTCTTTCTTCAGAGCATTCTGTTGGTGAATTTTTCAAGCATTTGGATAGTGTTTTTTTTTTCCTTCTTCTTCTTTAGGAAATACTAAGGTAAAAACTCTTAAAGTCAGGCTGACATCTCTTCAGGGAAAATAAACCAAAAATTTGGACTCAGACTCAGTACACTAACTTTATACATAAGGGTATTTCTAGATCAAAGTTGATTTTACATATTATTATCTACCCACTGTTACTTTCTTTAGGCAATATTCTCTCCCTTTTATTTATCATGTATTGGACTGTATCCTTTTTTCCTTGAAAAAAATATGATTTTAAGGCATGCTCCATTTTTGTCTTCTAGTAATTAGAGAAAATGATAATCTCTTTTTTAAAATATGAGAGAAGCACTTCTTAAAATAATACCAAATATTATTTTTCAGAAGAGAGTCTTAGGTGGTTGACTTGGTATAGTGGCATTAAACTTCTTTTGACATGATGGAATGAGATTTGGGATATTTAATATGTGCATGTATTGATGGAAGAAAGAGTTGGGAGGGTCAGCCTGTCAATTCTCCTTATCTTCCATTGGATGTAATAACCTGTTCTCAGAAATGTTGCAGTCAGTCCTTCATATCTTTCTCAATCCATTGTTATCACTGCCTTTTTCAGACTTTGCCTATTGTTATAAATGTCAGACTGAAACAGCTGAGCAGGATCTACCTCCAAAAGGTTATTGCTTGTAATTTTTCAATAGGAATATGTGTCTTTGATAATAAAATCTTATCCTAAATCCTTTACATGCCAAAGGCCATATCCATCCTTATAAAAGTGAGAACTAGAGCTGAAGGCCAGAAATGACTGAGATGCTTGGAAGAAGCTGGTGGCTGGAGGAGGAGAGTAGAAAGACATGTGGTTTGCCAGGCTACTGCTACAATCCCTAAGGCCCCAGTGCTCATATTCCCAGAGTCCATGGACAATCACCAGGCTTTTTATCTTCTTTCCCCAGCCTGTATTCACCACAGATGCTTTAAGCTGCTTTTTAAGCCTTCCTTCTCATG
Organism: Colobus angolensis palliatus; assembly: GCF_000951035.1. Classification (NCBI taxonomy): domain Eukaryota; kingdom Metazoa; phylum Chordata; class Mammalia; order Primates; family Cercopithecidae; genus Colobus; species Colobus angolensis. The sequence goes on from NW_012118599.1 coordinate 10,444,227, forward strand.
TTACATCTCTCCTTCCTATTCATTTAACTGGTATTTCTCTTGCATAAGGAAATCAGACTGGGGCAGGACCTATATGGAGGAAACCATATGATTTTTACAAAATATATATATTTAAAACAATCTAAATAAAGAAAAAGGCACATCACATTCCTGGATGGGAAGATGTAATCTGAAAATACTAACACTTATCAGATGACTGTACATACAATTGTAATGAGAATTCTATTTTTGGGGGGAGTGTAGTTAGCTAAATAATTTAAAACTATATAGAAAAATAACTGTGATTATAAATAACAATTATTAGAAATGTGACCAGGTGCAGTGGCTCACACCTGTAATCCCACCACTTTGGGAGGCTGAGATGGGAGGATGGCTTGAGATCAGGAGTTTGAGACCAGCCTGGGCAACATGGTGAGACTGTCTCTATGAAACTTAAAAAAAAATTTAGCCGGGTGTGGTGGCATGCATCTGCAGTCTCAGCTACTTGGGATGCTGAGGTGGGAGGATCGCTTGAACCCAGGAGTTCGAGGCTGCAGTGATTTATGATAGCGCCACTGCACTCCAGCCTAGGCAACAGAGTGAGACCCCATCTCTTCATATACATGAAATGTAAATTAGTAAGGCCAGTTCACCCTAATTAAGGCCAGATTTTCGTAAGATATTATAGCTTATTATAAAACTGCTATAACAAAAGAGTATACAATTGGCACAGGAAAAACAATTGATCTACATAACCCTCATGTATCTTTTACCAATAAAAATCAACTTTATAATCTTTTCTTTCAAAACTAAAATAAAACTGTGGGAAAATAGTTTTGTAAAAAATTGTTTCACATTGTTGAGACAAAAGTTCCCAAATGATCTACATTTGGAAAGAATTAATATTCTAGAAACCTGCGCCCAATGGAGAGAATCTATAAAGAATTTGCGGGGACTGCAGTGAGCGAAAAGACATTTAACTTCACAGCCACCATCACGATCATTCATCTGCTGTCATCCTCTCTTCCTTGAATTTTCTATAATTTGACTTATTATCTTTCCCATAGATATTTTATCTCACACACCATGTATAATAATAAACGTCTACAATTACAAAAGAGGTAAAAGTTTTGTAAGAAACCACAAACCCAAATAGTATATCATTTTTCTCTGTTAAAGCAATATTTGGAAGGTAATATAGAATATTGATGTTTGTGTTGAATTTTTGAAGGGTCGCTCAGCACAGTAAGCTTACAAGTCGCTTGGAATGATAGCACAAGCTTTGTGTGTTAAAGAAGGCTGGAATAGCTTATATTTTACCTATGTGTCCTCAGCTCCAGAGCTTCCCTGTGTGGACCTCCTTCTGTTTTTCCTTTCTTCATTTTCAAGAGGTTTCTGCGAGCTCTCTAAATGAGGCAGCAAGACATAACTAATCTCCAGGGCCTCATTCTACTCTTTTCAAAAAAGATTAATCATTTTTTTTTTTGATGTTAGGAAAATCACATTTACTAATTTTAGGTACCCAATAGATTTCTAATCTATATTTTCAGGTGACATAAATCCAGAGTCACCCCTTACTATGTGCAAGAGGATCTGTATACTCTCCAAGAGGGAGAAAAAGGCAAGGAGGCAGTGAGGGGAAAAAAAGAGGAAGGAGGGAGGACTGGAGGATTGGAAGACTGTCAGCTGCATTAAAAAATAATAATAATAACTGCTGGGTGCTAGGGTTAAAAGCTGGGTGATGAAATAATTTGTACAACAAACCCCTGCACATGAGTTTACCTGTATAAGAAACCTGCACATGTACCCCCAAACCTAAAATCAAAATTATTTTAAAAGCCCAATTCTCCTACACAAAGCAAACCCCTGTTTTATTCCCCAGACCTCACTCTTTAGTGACCTCTCCATCCCACCCTCCCTTCTTAAAAGCAAAGGAACCCCTCCCTTTTCCTAAACACTTTTGAAACTTCTTTATTCTTTTCACATCTGCTCTATAAATCCACTTAAACCTAATTTCTCCCCAGTTAAAGTGATTTGGTTATGTTCTGCTGTGTGTCCACTGACCACTACTGGGGATGTGATCTGGTGAGTCCTGTTACCTGGGAAAGATGCAGCCTGAAGCACCAGCAGCCACGTTAGGGAAAGTCTGTGTATTTATTGTGCTGCAAAACTAAGTACCTCATCATTTGTTCCTTGCTTTATCCATCTTAGTTCTGTGAACCTGTATATTCATGAATTATGTGATAATTTCTTCTCTTTCTAAGGCTGTTGCTCTGTTTCTCAGTTCTGGAATAATTCTAGGCATTTCTTTCACTCTTAGCCTTCAGGAATAAAGGGAAATTAGATAGGGAAAAGGGCATCAGGTTCTTTATAAAAAGTTTAAAATTGATTTTTTTTTTTTTGAGATGGAGTCTTGCTCTGTTGCCCAGGCTGGAGTGGAGTGGCGCGATCTCCGCTCACTGCAAGCTCTGCCTCCCAGGTTCACACCATTCTCCTGCCTCAGCCTCCCAAGTAGCTGGGACAGCAGGCGCCACCACCACGCCTGGCTAATTTTTTTTTTTTTTTTTTTTTGTATTTTTAGTAGAGACGGGGTTTCACCGTGTTAGCCAGAATGGTCTGGATCTCCTGACCTCATGATCCGCCCACCTCGGCCTCTCAAAGTGCTGGGATTACAGGCGTGAGCCACCGTGCCCAGCCCTAAAACTGATTTTTCTATCAAAGGTCAGTAATCAAAGGTCAATTTCACACTATTTCTTTTCAAAATTAAAAGAATAATTGTACAAAAGGGTTTATTGTTTTCTCCATTTAGGAGACAAGTCATCAAATACTCGTCTCACTAAAAATTCCCACAAATCTATAACCAGCCCATTCTCGCTATCTATAAATAACTGTTATAAAGCCTGTTGTAGGCGGGGCGCGATGGCTCATGCCTATAATCCCAGCACTTTGTGAGGCCAAGGTGGGTGGATCTCCTGAGGTCAGGAGTTCGAGATCAGCCTGGCCAATATAGTGAAACCCTGTCTCTACTAAAAATACAAAAATTAGCCGGGCGTGGTAGCAGGTGCCTGTAATGCCAGCTACTTGGGAGGCTGAGGCAGGCGAATCACTTGAACCCAGGAGACAGAGGTTGCAATGAGCCGAGACTGTGCCACTGCACTCTAGCCTGGGCAACAAGAGTGAGACTCTGTCTCAAAAAAAATAAATAAATAAACTAACTAACTAAATAAAACCTATTGTGAATGGTATTATCTACTTCAGATATCCCCTCAATAAGAGTGAATATATATTTTATTAAAAAGATATATCATTTTTTAAAATGGAATTGCTGAACATTACTTTTACTGAAGTTTTAAAAATTCCTGAAATGAAGAGAAGGATGTAGGGTCTCTTTTTTCCCACTCTGGAATACTGACTACTGTACAATTTTTATTTATTCTTTCTCTTTAGCTTTGTCTCTCTTCTCTAAAAACTGATTTTGTAGGATCTTATCTGGAGGTCTGTGGTTGAGAAAATAAGCCAGAAATCTAAACAGTTTTGTGCCCTTATTTTCTCACAGGAATTGTTGTCATTGCTTCATTATTTTTGTGTAGAAGTCATAGAAATGCTATATACTTTCCAAAACTATTACATAATTTTCTGAAATGACAGTATAAACACTAATTTTTTATTATTTGGCTTTTACTTTTTGAAGAAATTACTATTGTAAAATTTGAAGAGTAGACTTATTGACCAAATGTTGATATGGCTTATTGCTGAAGGTTATTGGATAAATTTGTTTGTTTTTCATCTATTATCTCATGTATGTTTATTCCAAGTTCATTCTCCTTCATGCGCACTATGATCTTTTGCACACACTTCAACTTTACATATTTTAAACAAGCTGTTCTGTGAATACGGAAACACAGCTTCTGCGAAGGAAAACTTACTTATGACACAGGGGAGTAAACAGACCTGAGAATTCATGCTTTCAAAAGTAATGAAAGAGGTGGTGGATTGTGTTGGGGTTGCACTCTAAATCTTCGAAGGATTTTATTATTTGAGTTTTTTCATCTTTCTATGTGTCTCTTTACCAAGAGACACCTGATTTTCATTCTTGGAGAAACACTGGGGCTTCCTCAGTATTCAATCCCACTTTGCAATCCCACCTTCTGATTCAGTCTCCTTGAAATTATGTTTCCAAAGGTCTGAATGACAGTAAATGCCTACCATTCCCCTTTTCTCTCAAAACATGGATTATTTCCCCAAAGTTATTAGTTAAATTTTTAATGAATATTACTTCAGAGCTGTAGAAACATTTATTTATTTACTATGTCTGTATGTATGCATATGCGTGTGTGTGCATGTGTGTGTGTGTAGGGAGAAGGGGCTTGAAATATTAAGGAGCCAGAGGAGCCATCTCTCAAAGAAGGACATCCTTTAGTGATTGTGGTTGACTCATGTTCTTTTTTTTTCCTAAGCCCAAGAAATTTTTATGATTAATTTTGGAATTTAAGTTAGCTTGCTTTCTGACTCTAACCCATCCTTCCAGGCTTAGTTGAAATTTCAGCCTTAAGTGAGAAGAGACACTTTAATCCTCTTCTATGAAACTTACAGATATTTATATCCAGGTATTTTTTGTGTGTGTTCTTGTTTCCAGGATCCTTTAAGGCAGTGGCTGTGTGCTTCTCATTTCCTTCTCCTCTTTGAGGAAGCAATGTGGCATAGTAGCAAGGGTGAAGGCTTTCACTATAGACAGACTTAGGTTTGAAGGCTGCTCTGATACTTTCAAGCTTGTCTCCTTGAACATTTTAACCTCTCTGAGGCTCAGTTAGCTGGCAGATATCTATGAGGAATAACTGAAGTGATCCAAAATATTTGTGACATTAGATGGGCAATAAATTAGTTTTGTTTCCTTCCTATCTCTTGTAGCACCTATGCTTAGGCTAGCACATAACAGATATGGAGCAAACTTATATTGAGTGAATCAATGACTAAAGTAATAGAATTTCAATTTGTTATAATTATTAACAAATATAACTTATAGGTAATGTGTTATTAATATGCCTATCATTATGAGTATATAATCCTAAAACTATATGAAATATAATATTTCATAAACATTTTTTGCTATTTCTGAATGCAAGAATCATCATTTCTTTTACTTGATTTTCAACATCCTAAGGTTTGCTTTTACCGTATTTGTGCCAATTTTAACCCAAATCACTCATAGTTTCTTTACTGGTCTGTCATCTGTACTGGGCCCTTCAGCCGTCTGACTATAGCGCTTTTCATGATTACCTTGGCATTCTTCCAAGTGAAGCCTTCTAATTTTAGAGTCACGATGCTGGAAGAACAAATCACAGATGTGCACTGAAATATGCACAGTATGGGTACGGAGCTGTTTCTAAGAGTCATAGTAAAAAAGATCTTTTACACTAAAGAATCATTCGAAAACTTAGTGTATTTACTTTTCTTTTTCTTTGTGTGGTCCAAGAATGCTACTTTATTTTTCTCATATGACACTGAGATTTGAGAAACAAAAATATTTTATCAAAATATTTATTTTCCAAGTGTAGGCTACATCTGTAATACATTTATAGGTTATAATTTTGAATATTTTCAATTCAAATCAAGCTTCAATTTCTGTATTATATAATATAAAACATTTTTGCCCTTTTTAATTTAATAAGAGTACTTTATCCAAAAATGTTTTTTCTGAAGGAGGTCAGAAACTTCACCATTACTAGAGTCCCAACTTTTCCAATACCAGAATTATGCAATAGGTAGTTCACTGTGGAGTCTCTTGGAGTCTCACAGATCCAATTTCAAACACAAACTGACCGTTAGTTGCCACCTACTCTTGGTCAAGTAGAAAGATATTTCTTTTCTGCATCCTATAGCTGCAGTAAAATAAAATAGAAAGAAGTAGAGGAATTGTTTGATTGATTTGTCCAGTGTAGATGCTCTAAATAGATTTTGAGAGAAAACAAATTTTTTGAAAAATAAAATTTAGAATTTAAATTATAAGCTACTGCTAATTTATTTATAATGTCCATTTGTGAAGGGCCCTGGCTTGCTGGAACCACCTTGGTTTTTAAAATAAAGGTAAATTGTTTGGGTCCCATCTCATGTTTCTAATTATCTTTGGAGGGAGAAATGGGAGAGGAGGCAAGAGGTAGAGGCTTGTGTTTTTTCTAGCCTTCTCTTGATTCCTAGTTCCTGCATTTGCTGATTTTGCAATTTCTAAACTCTTTCCCTTCTGCTTGTCTGCCACTTTTCTGCATTGCATTGCCTCACTGGACATCCTCCAGCTCTTTATTTCCCAACGTGTTAATGTTAGCTGATTTTATTAAAATATTAAAAATATGGGACAAGGAAAGTAAAAAGTACACTGCAGTCAGAAACAACTTAAAATTAAAAGTCCTATCTGCCAAAGAATTTTCCTTGACATTCTGCTAGGTTATCAGTGACCTGTCATTGAAGCTGGGCCCTCTCTCTTCTTGGACATCCCCAGCTGTGTTTTCCTTACTTTGCACACTGGCAGCCCCGGTTGCCTTTCACTTCCTGTGCAAAGCTGCTCACTTTCCCTTTGTCTCACCATGGACATTCAGGGGTTCTAACACAGGGCTTCATCTTCTCGTATATACTGCTAGGCAGTGGTTTTCTTGCTTTCTTTTTCTCCAGGACATTCTAGAACAAGCTTGTCCAACCCGAGGTCCACAGGCCACATGCAACCCAGGATGGCTTTGTATGCGGCCCAACACAAACTTGTAAACTTTCTTAAAACATTATGAGACTTATGCATGGACCTTTTTTTTTGAAAAAAAACAGCTCATCAGCTATTGTTAGTGTTAATGTATTTTATGTGTGACCCAATGCAATTCTTCCTCTTCCAATGTGGTTCAGGGAAGCCAAAAGATTGGTTACCTGTATTCTAGAAGAATTTTGTATCCCCTCACAGATTTTTAAATTGATGTCTAATAGTTGTTATCTTATGTTTAAGTAATTGCAAAGGATATCATTCCTGGTATATTTTCTACATGTTCTTAGTCTATTTAAAATACATATCAAAAGTTGCAGATTTATTATAGTTCACTCAGTTATGAAAAACGAGTGCTGTATAACCTAATTCTCAAAGCCAGTTCTTATTACCTAACTAATCATCCAATCCTATTTATCTTCTAACAGAAAAGGTCTGACTTCATTCTTTCAAATCAAATAAACATGTTAATATGTGTCGCTGTGATACTCATCTCACTTTTGAATTCTGATTCTAAGATCATCGGGTGGACAAACATGGTTTATAAGCAAGGACTAGTGGACAAATAGATGAAAGAAGGCATATCTGCTTTTCGTATTTCTGTCCTGTGCCTGTTTTACTTTGCTCTCAAGGGTTTTTCCCTTAGGTTCCATGCATTATCTAATTGCCCTTTTGTTTGGCACCCAAGAGATGCTTATACCTCAGGGAAAAAGCAGTAGAGTAAAAATCAGGATGGCTGAGAGACAAGATATTCCATAGTAAAGTCAGGAAAAGGTGATTGTATTGGGGAGGTGGGAAAAGAAGCGCCAGTCTTTTCTTCAACAGATCAGTTTTAGTAAAGAGTGAATATGGAAGTTGAGTATCAGGGAATTGATTTCCTTAACATTATTTGCTGTCATGTGCCCTCTGGGTATGTGAATATAATTCAAAGATGATTATAATGTATTCTAAACGAAGACATTTTCCTTGTAAAATATAGACTACTTCTCAGGGAAGGAAATTTTCCTTGTGAAATATAGACTACCTCTTAGGGAAAGCATATTGTAAAATAAGCATATTTTATAGGGTTATCCAGGTACTATGCTAGGCATTGTATACTTGGTTATATAAATGATATGTACAGTAAAGACTACATAGAATTTATATATTGTAAAATTCAAGTACTGGAATAAAATCTGGACTTATAAGCAATAGGAAATACAATGATGAGCGAACTGGTAGCTTTGTCCCCTTGATGCCCCTTAGGCAGGGACAAACTTTTTCTATATAAGACAGAGAGTAACTATATAGGCTTTATGGAACATAAGGTCTCTGTCACCACTCTGCTTTTGTAGTGCAAAACCAGCCATAGACATGTAAACAAATGGGTAAATCAAAAAGTATCTGAGACAGGTCTCAGTAAATTTAGAGGTTTATTTTGCCAAGGTTAAGGATGTGCCCAGGAAAAAGGAATGCAAAACCACAGGGACATTTGTGAATCCTGCTTTTTCCCAAGAGAGTTTGGGGACTTCCGTATTTAAAGGAGAAAGAACAGGCAGTAGGGGAAAGAGGAAGGGGGGAAAAGAAGGAAGGAGGGTAGATAAAAGGCGCAAGCAATTGCATTCTTTTGGGTCTTTGATCAGTGTTCACTGAATCCACATTTTATATGTGAAAGAGGGGGTACAGGAATAGTCAATTGTGTTTTCATCTAGCCCACAGTAAATGGTCACTTGATATAAATAAACATAGAGTAGTTACCTGTGGAGACCTCTGGCCTTCCATCTGGCCTTATCTGTAGCTATTTGCTCAGGAACAAAAGGAAAGGCAGTTCCAGCTTAATGTTTCCCTTTGGCGTAGTGAATTCGTGGTCCTGAGATTTTAGTTTTCTTTCACATTTCCAATAAAACTTTATTTACAAAATCAAGCAGTGAGCTGGATTTGGTCTGTTGGCCAAAATTTGCCAACCCATACCCTTCGCTATGGCTGCACACAGGGAGAAGGAGAATAGGGTTCAATATATGCGGCTGCATGTAAGCTCCAGACTTTTGTAGCTGTAAAAATGATATAATTTTGAGTCACTTCTGAAATCCTGAACAATTAAAAATTCAATCATAATTGATCCTCACATTATTTAGTTTTATTGTTCAGAAGAAGAAATAAGGCTTTTTTCCCCCATTTTATATTTTTATGCTAATAAGAGCTAGTGGCTTTCAGTGTCAATATATTCAGTCAGGATTTCTGATTTAAATCATAAGTTTTAGTCACTAAGTATATTTACCTACATTTTATAAAATAAAAAAGATAATTTAAAAATTGACAATAATAACTGCTTTAAGCCTAATAATAATATCTATAATATTATTAATAATATTTAACATTATCTAATAATAAAATCCAAGGATATCTAATAATAATATCTAATAATTAAATCTAATAATAAAATTCATATATCTATCTAATAATAAAATCCAAGGATGTCTTCTACCTCTTTAAATTCAGCACTGTGGTTCTTTTCTTTTTTTTTTTTTTTTTGAGACAGAGTTTTGCTCTGGTTGCCCAGGCTGGAGTGCAATGGTGCGATCTCAACTCACTGCAACCTCCACCTCCTGGGTTCAAGTGATTCTCCTGCCTCAGTCTCCCGAGTAGCTGGGATTACAGGCATGTGCCACCACATGTGCCACCATGTCCAGCTAATTTTGTATTTTTAGTAAAGATGGGGTTTCTCCGTGTTGGTCAGACTAGTCTTGAACTCCTGACTTCGGGTGACCCACCCACCTCGGCCTCCCAAAGTGCTGGGATTACAGGCATGAGCTACTGCGCCCAGTCCAGCACTGTGGTTCTTAAAGTGTGGCACCTGGACGCGGAGCATAAGTATCACCTGGGAATTTTCCAGAAATGCAAACTCTTGGGCCCCACATCCAACCTATTGAGTCAGAAACTTTCGGGTCCCTGCGATCTGTGTTTTCACAAGCCTTCACCAAAATGGTGAAACCCTGTCTCTAAATAATAATAATAATAATAATAACAATAACAACAACAGGTAACCTGAGATTTTGCCACATGCCAATTATAGTTGTAAGTACTTTACACATATTAACATTTTTAATCCTGACAGCAACCTTATTGGGCACATACTTTCGATATTTCCATTTTATATGTAAGCAAACTGAGGCGTAGAGAGGTTGGATAATTTACAAAGGTCACATAGCCTCGAGGATTCAGTGTGAGATGGGACTAAAGGGATACATATGGCTTTATCTGCCAAAGTGAGAATGTTGGATTTAATTCTAAATGGTATTGAAGCCATTCATGGGTCCTGAGACAGTACAGACTTGGTATTATTTACAAAGGGGTTGTAGAGGAGCCAGCGGGGAGCAGGAAGCTTGATGAAAGCTGTCACCCTGGACTAGGTGAGAAATATTCACAGCTTGGACAAGAGTGGTAGCAATGGAGATGGAATCATGTGGATGGAAGTAGGATTTAGTTTGCAAATAAGAACAAATTTTGCTTATTGGTTAAGGAAGTAAAAAGGAAAGGAAGGACAAAGGAAAACTGTTTCTCTACACGCAACACTTCTGACACCAAATGTGTGGGTTTTCCACACCACACAAGTCTCCAGTTCTCTTCAGATATCAACTGGGTGTCCTAGAACTTAATTCAATTCTGACACTAACCACATGACGTTACCACAGACCCATAGGTTAGGGGCTTAGTCCCACAAGACTCTCCCCAACTTCAGATGCCAATTGAAATTAGTGTGGCCTCAGGTTATCCACGCTTCTGTCCAACTTGTTTACAAATCGGGGGTTTTCCACAACCACCTCTTTGGGTTTGATAATTGTCTGTAAGGGTTCACAGAACTCAGGGTAACACTTTGCTTCCTATTGCCAGTTTCTTGCAAAGGATATTAAAAAGTGTACACATGAATAGCCAGATGAAGTAGCACATAGGGCAAGGTTGGGAAGCATCCCAAACATAGGAGCTTCTTTCTCTGAAGTTGGGCGTGTTACCGTCTGGCATATGATGTGTTCACCAACCCAGAAGCTCTTTGAACCTCTTTATTTAGGGTTTTTATGGAAGCTACATTACAAAGGCATGATTGATTAATTTATTCTCCATTGGTGACTAGCTCAATCCCCAGCCCATATCCCCTTCCCAGAGCCTGGGGGATGGGGCTGACAGTTCCAACCTTCTCATCTCATAGTTGGCTCCTTTGACAACTAGCCCCCGACTTCCAAGAGTCACTTCATTAGCATAGTCAGGTGTGATTGGAAGGGGCTTATTGGCTGGGCAGGGTGGCTCACATCTGTAATCCCAGCACTTTTGAAGGCTGACGCAAGCAGATCACTTGAGGTCAGAATTTCAAGCCCAACCTGGTCAACATGGCGACACCTCATTTCTACTAAAAATACAAAAAATTAGCCAGGCGTGGTGGTGCTTGTCGCTAATCCCAGCTACTCAGGAGGCTGAATCACTTGAACCCAGGAGTCAGAGGTTATAGTGAGCCAAGATCATTCCATTGCACTCCAACCTGGGTAACAGAGCAAGACTCCATGTCAAAAAAAAAAAAGAGGGGGGCTTACTATGTATGAATACCAAAAGATGCTCCTCTCTCCCCTATCATTCAATAAATTGCAAAGGTTTTAGGAGCTCTGTGCTAGGAACCACAGACCAAATACATGTTTATTATTTCACAGTATCAAACAGAATTATCATGGATGATTTCTAGGTTTGAACTTGAGCAGCTAGGCAAACGTTGTTACCATTTTCTGCAATGGCAAGACAAAAGGAGGAAAGGCTTTATTTCAGTGGGACAAGTGAAGAGTTCTGTGTAGGCCAGTGTGTGCTTTGAGATGCCTTTTAGACATGCAAACAAAGCCAATGAGAAGCCAGTTGGATAACAATAATCTGGAGCTCGCAAAAGGAATCAAGGCAAAAAATATTATTGTGAGTGTCACTAGTCCACTGATGGTTTTTTATTGAAAAGGGTTGTTTGAGTTCCCCAGGAGGATAATGTAGAGAAGAGAAGAGGGCCCAGAATTGACACCTGGCAGTCTTGGGGCACATTCAAAACTTGGATAGCGGGAATGGTACCTCCTGTCATCTCTGGATTCATCTGGTATGAGCAGACTGGAACCTCAGTGGAACACCCTTGGAAGAGAGGGCGGATCCATTACCAACCCGCCAAGAACCAGTGCAACAGCTTGTTCTGACCTGCATCTACAGTTGATTGACCTAGTCCTTTGCTACACTGGATTCTATTTCATACTGAATTCCTGTTATCTGAACATGCTCTTTATTTTTGTGTATCTGATTTTTTTCTTCAGATTTTTTTTCTTCTGAAAAGCCCCTCTGACACCTCCCTCCCCTGTCTGGTCACTGTCACCGCTGTGCTCCCATAGCGAGTTGCACACTTTAATGTGGTAGCACTTACCGCATTAACCACTTTTAGTTCTCTGTCTTCTCTATCAGACTATTCAGAGCCAGAGACATGGCCTACATCTTCATACTCAGCACTTGCAAACCACCTATAGGGTCTCAGTCTCTGCAGATATCTATTGAACAAGTGATGGAAGGAATTCCTCAGACCTGGCACCCAATTCGTGTTGCATATGCAACCCCACACGCCAGTCTCTAAATTTTCTCCCAATAAAGGTTTCAGGAAAAAGAATAACTTGATTAGCTATGGAGTGAAAGTAGATAGGAAGGTGTGGTTTCTAAAGAGTCATTATTAAGTTCACATTAATACTGATGGTGATAATAAATAACAAGTAAATCAACATCACCTTGTACTGAACACTTAGTACATATTGGGCACCACTCTAAGTTTGTGTGTCATTCATAAACTAATTCAACAATTAGAACCTCAGAATTTCTCATTTTAACATTGTCTAGACAAAGCACTTATTCTTTCTTTAATTTTTCATCTTATAGTCTTTTTGATGGTAAAGATCTCCAAAACGTAAATTTCTTGTATTTCCTTAGCACTTTATTCTTCAGTGAATGCCAAATAAGCAAGTGTCTATTTGATTTAGCAATGATATCTGTTACATATGCGAAATCTCAGCCACTTTTCAAATAAAGAATTCCGACCATGGCTTTTCTAAATTATTTTTCTGAATTAGTTTACAAAATGTTGGGATAGTTTGGGAGAAAGGTAAAGTAAGTAACGTTTATGGTGCCCCTATCTTTCCATGGTATATCAAGACCGTTTTCAGTTGGTGATCATGTTTTTAGTTCTTAATAACTACTCAAAGATTACACCATATGCAAGAAAGTTTATGCCACATGCTGGTAATCCTCAGACACATTAAAAACAGAGTTTGCTTTTTTGGAGGATTGCCTTGGAAATAATCTGTATCCTAATTTATATAGCTGGTTATCTTTTATGTAGCTAATGATTTGCTTGTATGGATACTGGTAGAAGACAGATTCCATGTTACAAAAAGTTTGGGAATATCAGTGTAAATAATTGTTTTATTGCAGGATTTCTCAAAGCCTGTAATACACTAGTGTGTCCAGTGAATCACCAATAACATGTAGCATTTTTCATACTTGGTTGCTCGTGGAACCTTTTTCCTCCTTCATACATTTGACATCTTACACATATTTCATAGAACACAATTTGGAAAAACTGTGGCATTTAAGTTGTGAAGATGCAGAAGGCGTACCTATTATTTTCCAATCTTTGTTATGGAAAAGCAAAAGCAACAGTTTTATTATGCAATGCCTGCAAAGATTACAACAAAAATCCCATAGGGGTGCTTATCTCTTTTTAATATTAGATTGCTTAGATCTGAGCAAATAAGCAGAAGGTCTTAATTTAATAGAGAATAGTGCTGTATGTCACTGTTTCACTGTTGAGGTGTTAACCCTCCCTCAGCCTAAGACAGGAAGTTTCCAAATTCTCTAGTCTCTGAATTTTCCAGAATGGCATTTAGGATAATCTATAGCATGGCCTTAGTGGATCTCTCACTTTTCCATCACATATGTCTCACCTTCTGGGCAAACTGGGCCCTGTGGCATTTTCTAAATATACTCATGCTGTCTGCAGTCTTACTTTTGTTCTTCCTCTTTGCCTAAAATATTCACCCATTCATCTCCTTATGTTGAAGTTGGACCATTTGCTAATTTAATATATATTTACTGGGGTCTACTCTATACAAGGAACTAATCATATTTGTAGTTTTAGAGAAAGATATTCACAAAATATTTTCTTTTTCATCTAGTTGGATGTGAACCCTATCTGCTTTTAACTACCTTAGAATATTTTACACCTCAGAGAATAGTTTCTTTGCCTGCATGACGTTCCAGTCAACTGTGTGCTTGTCTGTTACCTCCTAGTAGACTAAGTGTATTGCAAGCAAGAGCTGTGCCTTAATTATTGTAATACTGGTACAGCCTGTCTCAGCTCCTGGTCCCTACATGGTACTTAACAATCTTTCAGGTTGAATGGAGTTCATGGACACCCATATGGGCATTAGTAGAACCTCGTGGAGTCTAGGTTCCTAGACTCCACTAACCAAAGGTGTTTGCTTCTGACTCCTTAGGAATTCCATCTATACTGACAGAAAAGGTTTCCCAGGCAGCACCCAACAAACCTTTTCTTGCAGAATGGGCTTGCTTTTGAACAAGCCTCATCCAGAGATGAAGAGAGACATGGCTGGAGACCCTAGTTCTACTCTCACCCACTCATTCCCAAGATGGTCTGAAAGCAAATGTGAAAAAGAGAAATGCGTTGACTTAATTAAACTGACAACATGGTTGACTTTTCTTAAGTAAATACTATCAAAAACAAATGGCAAGCAAGCTCAGTTGTTTCAAGTAATTTTCAAAATGCAAACATTTTACTTGAAATATTCTTAACTAAACTGTCTAATTTGACTGAAAGGTTCTGCCATTACTTTAGATGGTACAAAGGTTGCTGGTTGATGCCCCTCATCCACCCCGCCCCCTCCTTTTTCAGGTGCTTTCAATCTAAGGATCAAATAAAGTATGCACATCCCATTAGGAAAGTTTGATGCACCTGTGTTTAGAGGGCGTCTTCATTCTTCCAGCTCAGATACTTGTGCCCCATTGCCCCTTTTCCAATTGTTTTTTGAAATGAATGATTCAGGAAAAGAAAAAGAAAAAGCAGTTCAAAAGGGTAAAGGCAGAAGAAAAAGGCCAGGTGCCTTCTCGTATCTTTTTCTTTGCTTTTGATGTCAGTCTTTTATTGCTTTTTGCATAAGTGGAATGAGAATTTAGACAAGAATAAGATGAGTAAAACCTTTCTGACAAGGACTATCTTAGCTATTTGATAGCTTTAAGACTGTGGGAACCTAAGTTGGATACTAATCCATCACATTACAGTAATCAACACTGGCTTAGTTTTTTATGCCGTTCATTTTACCTTGTCAAGAGGAAAGTGATAAAGAAAAATAGGCAACTAATGACTAAACTTGTAATAGGTAATAGTAATAGGAACACTTTACATGCTGTCAGAGGCAACATCTAACCTCTGTTGATGAGCTTACATGAAATCACTTTCTGGCCTCTGTAGTCTATCTATTTATTTCTCATTAAAAATTTTTTTCTACAGGCAAAGATAAGATTAAAGTGTCTGAAGATGACCTGGAGAAACTCATTCTAATTAAATGGTGTGTTTTGGAAGCCATTCGTTTACAAGCTCCTGGTGTCATTACTAGAAAAGTGGTGAAGCCTGTTGAAATTTTGGTAAGCTTTAATCAACCTTCTACAAAAAAAAATGTACACATTTTGCCCACATATATTTTTCAGGTTGACATATCTTGATTTGTTTTTACTTAACAAATAAATATTTTATATATTTGCCTTGTACAACATGTGGTTTTGAAATATGTATACATTGTGGAATGGCTAAATCAAACTAATTAATATATGCATTACCTCACTTGCTTATCAGTTTTCTGTATAAGAAGACTAAAAATCTATTCTCTTGGCAATTTTCAGGAAAACAATAGTTGTTACTAAGAATAGTCACCATGTTACACAATAGACCTCTTGAACTTACTCCTCCTGTCTAACTGAAGTTTTGTATCCTTTGACTAATATCTCCCCAGGTCCTCCTCCACAGCCCTTCTTTACTCTTCAATCCCTGGTAACTACCATTCTACTCTATTTCTGAGCTCACTTTTTTTAGATTCCACATATAAGTGAAAATACACTTACTTGTGGTTTGTCATTCTTCCTGGCTTGTTTCACTTAACAAAATGTTTTCCAGTTTCATTCATGTTGTCACAAATAAGAGCATTTCCTTCTTTTTAAAGGTTAAATAGTATTCTATTATGTATATATACATTTTATTTATACATTCATTCATTGATGGATACTTAGGTTGAGTCCGTATCTTGACTATTGTGAATGGTGCTGCAATAAACATGGGAGTGCTGATACATCTTCAACATACTGATTTCATTTCCTTTGGATATGTACCCAGTAGTGGGGTTGCTAGATCATATGGTAGTTCTATTTTTAATTTTTTGAGGCACCTTCATACTGTTTGCCATATGTCTGTACTAATTTACCTTCCCACCAATAGTGTGCAAGTGTTCCCTTTTCTCTACATCCTCTTCCACAATTATCTTTCATCTTTTTGATATAGCCGTTCTACAGGTGCAAGGTGATATATCCTTGTGTTTTTAATTTATATTTTCTTGATTAGTAATGTTGAACATGTTTTTATACCTGTTGGTCATTTGTATGCCTTCTTTTGAGAAATGTCTATTAAGATTCCTTGCCCATTTTCAAACGTCAGGGTTTTTTTGTTTTTGTTTTTGTTGTTTACTATTGAGTTGTTCAAATTTCTTGTATATTTTGGATATTAACCTCTTGTCAGATGTATGGCTTGCAAAAATTTTCCCCCATTAGGTTGTATCTTCGTTCTGTTGATTGTTTCTTTGGCTATACACAAGCTTTTTAGTTTAATGTAATCCCATTTTTCTATTTTTGCTTTTGTTACCTGTGCTTTTGGGTTCATATTCTCAAAAAATTGTTGTCCAGATCAGTGTCATGGGGGCTTTTCCCATATGTTTTCTTCTGGTAGTTTACAGTTTCAGGTCTTACTTTCAAGTCTTTAATCTAGTCCAGTTGATTTTTGTATATGGAGTGAAATACAGATCTAATTTCATTCTTATAAATGTGGATGTCCAGTTTTCCCAACATCATTTATTGAAAGACTGTCCGTTTTCCATTGTATGTTCTTGGAACCTGTGTTGAAATTCAATTGACTATAATGTATGTATTTATTCTGGGGCCCTCTGTTCTGTTCTGTTGATCTATGTGCCTGGTTTTATGGCAGTACCATGCTGTTTTGATTACTGTAGCTTTATAGTATATTTTGAAGTCAACTAGTATGATGATTCAGGTTTATTCTTTGTTCAAGGGTCTTTTGTAGTTTCATATGTTTTTTTCTATTTCTGTAAAAATGTCATTAGAATTTTTATAGCATATAGTATGTAATTTCTTGAATTCCATTGAGCACAAAATGACCCTAGAACAGGTTATTAGTAAGAGTTGTGTAGCAATGTTTCATTAATATGGAAATTTATCTTATGGCAAGTACTTTATGTAAAACATAATAATCCTTTAATAATCATTCTGGCCATCTGATTCTGTATCAGAATCAATATAATCTTATTTAAATCAGGCAGGTGAATTGAATGGTCTCTTGTCTACTGATTCAACCAACAAGAATTTCTTAGCACCAATGAGCTAAGGAATGCAGGATGTGAAGAAAGTTATTTTGCATAGCTGGAAGACAATTTCAGGCCACAGATTACAGATATGGGAACAGGTAACAGGAATATATTGGATAATCGCAATTTGTATTAGGAGCCAGCAGCTGAATGAAGGTGAGAGGATTTTCTATGAACAAAGTAGGAGGAAATTCTCAAGTGCACCATGAAAGGGTATGTGCACATGGCAGACTTATCAGTTAAATATTTGTGAATCAATATGGCATAACAAATTATTTTTTTTGAAATGATTTGACTTAGGGCCTGCTTTATCCAGATGGATCACATTTAGTCAGTCCTCTACTATTGTTTACTTTTTTATATGCAGCTTGAGAGTGCTTGGACTCAAACCAAGGAAATTTTGTGATAGAACAAAGATAAAAATCCACATTTTGTAAAAGTTGAAACTTTTGCTTCCAAAGGAGGCATGATTTATCTAATTGATCTTATGTAAATTAGAGTATTTAGTTTTTGTGGGATTTCAACAGTTCATATTTTTATTTATTTCAATTTTATTTTAATTTTTTTTGAGACAGGGTCTCACTCTGTCACCCAGGCAGGGGTGCAGTGGCACAATCTCAGCTCACTGCAACCTACAAGTAGCTCTTCTACGGTCTTTTAACCTCCTATCTTTGTCGGGATTATGTTATAAAGGGAGTTGTAACTTTTGTTGGGGCAATTAACCTCCTATAGTTTTTCAAAAGTAATTTTACTTATTTTGACAACTTTGCCAGAAGAGATACCCGTGCTCAAACACATGCACACAGATGTATACTCTTGCATGCACAGTCCCCCATCCGCACAACCTCTTAAATGTACTACCGCAACTATCTAATATTCTCTTTGTATGACATTAATATAGAAACCAAAGTTTCAGCACAGTGTAAATCTGTCATTAAAATTTTTTTAACACTAATTCTTCACTTTTTATGCATCTAGAGCATTTTCACATTTATTTCAGTGGTCACATAATAGTCCATTTTCTTGATAGCATATTTATTGATTTTTGACTCTTCAGAATTCTGATTGTTTTACTTTGTGGTTATGTTAATGTGGTAATTGTTTACATCTTTGTACATATACATTCTTTTTAAATAATTATCATTGAATTATAGTAGTAGATTACTAGCCACAAGGCATAAACACATTTATGATTCACTGCATATAATCCTGTAACAAGTCTGAACTATTTTATAGCACCAACAACTTGGAATTTCACAATATATATTATTTTTAATAAAAAAAGGATAGATATCTAAAACAATTCAAGAAATTATTTTAAAAATTAATAATCTATTACCTCTACCTCTTTACATCCATGCTTTCTTTTAGAGAACATGAGGCTTAAATATATCCAGGCTTTTTACAAGCCTTAGCAGCTGGTTGTGACTATCTCAGTGAGGGGGCAACCCCAGAAACATGCACAGGCTGCCATCTTCTGGGCATGTTCTAGGACTTTCTTTCATTATTTTTCACAGCATTTTTTTAGTATTTGTAAAAGATGAAATTTTTCTTGTACTTACTGTTTCTTCTATAAATAAACACACAGTTTTTCCTCTAAGAAGGACTAACCTAATCACTATAAAGTTCTCCCTGCAAAGTTGAGACTTTATCTTTAGAAATAATAACTGGCACAACTTTTTCTTCTTATTAAATGGGTAAAACATGGTATTTGTACCGTGGGGAAAAAGGAGACCATAACAAGAAAAGGTAGCGGCACGGGACAGGACCATAAAAAGAAGTTAAACGAATAAATTAAAAGTTGCTTAAAATCCCTTAAGTCAGAGATAATTGCTGTGTTCATATTGGTATTATAATTTCAGATGTTTTTCATATGGTGTATGCATTTAAAAAAATTCAACTGGAATTGTACTATGCTAATTGTTTTGTAACCTGCTTTTATTTTATTAAATAACAGATTATGAGAGGTGTTCTTTCTTTTTTTTTTTTTTTTTTTTTGAGATGGAGTCTCACTCTGTTGCCCGTGCTGGAGTGCAGTGACATGATCTTGGCTCACTGCAACCACTGCCTCCCAGGTTCAAGCAATTCTCCTACCTCAACCTCCCAAGTAGTGAGATTACAGAAGTGTGCCATCATGACCAGTTGATTTTTGTATTTGTAGTAAAGCCAGGATTTCACCATGTTGGCCAGGCTGGTCTTGAACTCCTGACCTCAGGTGATCTGCCTGCCTTGGCCTCCCAAAGTGCTGGGATTACAGGCATAAGCCAACACTCCCAGCTGAAAAGTTTTCTGTATTAATAAAACACATCTACACAATTTTGAATTGGTAGCAAAGTCATCTAATATATTGATATAGTATACATTTTTAAACCAGTCCCTGTTCTTAAATATGTATGTGGCTTCCAATTTTTCACTTCTATAAATAGTGTGAAGATGAACATCCTTTTAGCTAAATCATTGTATAATTACTAATTATCTCCTTAGTATAAATTCATACAATGTGGTTCTTTCAAGATTCATATGTTTTCGAAAACAGGTGGAATGTTTTTGCTGAACTGAAGTTTAATGATAATGTTCCCAGAAATTTGTATTTTAAAACACATTTCACATGGGCTTATCTATGTTGAGTAATGACAGAGGCTCATATTTCCTCCTCTATTGGGCAACTGGTCAAAGTTCCTTTCTATGCATACTAGAAGTATTCTCCCACTACCCTTCCCTAAGGTAGTTTGAACAGGCTCTCTTTGTTTATTTTTGCCTGTGTGCCCTTTCCTGGAAATGGAATGAATTGAAATGGAAAAACACTCTCTACTTTCTTGGATTTACTGCATTCTTTCTTTCTCTTTATTATGCTACCTTTCTAAAACTCTGAAACTTCTACCTGTATTCTCTTTTCAAGGTTTTATATGTTTGGTAGAAAAGTTTATCTTCGAGAATATGCAGAAAAGAGTAATAAAAAAAAGTATTGGAAAAGATGAGTAATTGAGAAATATTAATTATCCTTTACAGGTATTAAAACCGGTTATAAAGCTAAAAGAATTAAAATGTTATGATCGTGGTGTCAGACCAGATGTTCAGATCAATAGAAAAAACTGGAAAGATAACAAAGAAATTAGCTCCCTTATACATAAGAATTTAATATAGGATAAGTGACTCTTTTTATAAATCAGTGTAAAGAGAAGAAGTTAATATGTGATTTGGGATGACTGACTAAAAGTGGTTTTTTTTTAAACTTCTAAAGTAGAAGTTCTCAAACTTTTTGGTTTCATGATCCCATCACACGCTTCAGAATTTTTGAAGATCCCAAAGAATTTTTGTCTATGTCTATTTTAAATCTGTCAATATTAGCTATATTTCAAATTTAAACTGAGAAGTTGTTAAAATATTAATTTGGTGATTCATTTAAAAATAACAAAAACCTCTTACATGCTAACATAATAGCATGGTTTTCTAAAACATTAACTGTATTTATTTTATAAAAAGAAGAAGGCAGCCTGATTTTAAGATTAATCAATGAAACCACAAAGAGGATAAACAGATTTGAATGTACCATATCAAAATTTAATGTCTCATTTTTTAAAATTGTAACTCAAATGTGAATATAATGTAAACATCAATATACAACACAACTATAAATAATTTTAATATTTAAAGAACTGACAAAAATCAATAAGTGAGTGTCACATAGGTTAATCAGGAAAGAACATAAGAGTTTATAGGATAAAATAAATGAAAAACTCTCAACATAAACATAAAAATGTAAATGTAAAAACATAAAAATGTAAACCTAAAACAACCATTAAAAATGTCAGATTATAGATAAAAGGGTAATGAAACTTACATTCTCATAAATTATAGTTAGAAATATGTATTGCGTCCAGGTGCAGTGGCTCACGCCTGTAATCCCAGCACTTTGGGAGGCTGAGGCGGGTGGATCACTAGGTCAGGAGATCGAGACCATCCTGGCTAACACAGTGAAACCCCGTCTCTACTAAAAAAGTACAAAAAATTAGCCGGGCGTGGTGGCAGGCCCCTGTAGTCCTAGCTACTCGGGAGGCTGAGGCAGGAGAATGGCGTGAACCCGGGAGGTGGGGCTTGCAGTGAGCCGAGATCACGCCACTGCACTCCAGCCTGGGTGATAGAATGAGACTCTGTCTCAAAAAAAAAAAGAAATATGTATTGCTACAAAATTTGAGGAAACAGCTGAATAACATGCATTTATAGCCTTAAAATATACATGACCTGTGTCATGTGAACATCTGTGTTAACAGAATCTGTGTGAAAAAATGCTGTGTGTAAGAAAGTGCTTATGGTGGCACTATTTACCATAGAAAAAAATGTAGGCAATGATTACATTAATTATTGTTTAATCTACCCAATGGAAGATTAAACACTCATTGGAGGAAGAAACATTCACCATGAATATACAATAAAAAGGGAAAACACGTTATGAAGTTAAGTGAGCTAAGAAAGATTAAATTGGGTATTCAGGAGGATCAAAACTATGTTTAACAACAACAAAAAATCTCCTATTGCTACTAAGTAAACATACTGGAAAGAAGTCTAGCTAATTAATTACTGTCTTTAGGTGTCAGAACTCTGGATTTTCTTTTTTAGTGTTTCTACTTTTCAGAATTTTCCAAACTTTTTGTAGACGTCAGTTTTTATCATACGAAAGAATATAGTCTTTAATTTTAAAAATACTTATTTTGTTTCTTTAATTTAATTTTATTTTTTTGGCACAAACACCAACCAAGTCTCTGGTTAAAAGCTAGGAGAAAAGGCTGTGTTCTTCAGACCTCCTGCTATAGATGTGTTGCCTCTGGACTCCTCCTTTCTTTTTAAGATTATACATTCCTGGTGGTACCCACTTAGCTCTGAGCACCTTTCTTGAATTACAACACAGAGTCCTGCCTTCTCTTCCTTTTTTAAAGAAAACCCCACTTCTAGATTAGCAGATGAAGCTTGTTTTGGCCTCACACCATCCAGGTGAGGTGCGGTGGCCAGGCTCAATTCCGTCTACCTGAGAGATGCAGTTCTTGCCACACACAGAAGTTGTAGCTTCCCTTTGCTAGTGATCTGTGTTCTCCTTCTGCGACTGTTTTGTCTCCCTCTTGATCTTTCGCTTCATCTGTCATGTAAGTAAAGATAGGGACTGTTTAGGCTGGGTGTGATGATGTCTGCTTGCTCAGAGGGTTTCTTGATCGAACCAGCTCCAGCATTCCTTCATGCTATTTATCAGTCTGGCAGTTGCTGCTGCTGCAACAGGAACCTCTTTCTTGTCTCCTCCCTGTTGCTAGTGGTAATTCTGCTACTGAGGACCTGCATGAAGTTCTCCTCCCTTTGCTAACCTGCTTTGTAGGCTGCAACAGTCAGCACCCTCCAAGTCATGAGCATGGGTCAACAGCAACTGAAGAGGACTTTGCGGTGGGAAGGGGAAGGGTTGTGGTCGTCCTGACTGAAGGTCCATCCCTGTGCTGCCCCCAACCCTGCTCTCAGATACACATCACGGCCCTCTGTGGCTGATTCCACAGTCGGTCATGACCTCTCTAGCCTCAGTTCCAATAGAAGTAAAACAAACAGACAGGATCGGGATCTCACAGGTTTCTCCATTTTAAAATGATAAGAGGGTGCCTGCAAAAGCTTTACTCTCTTCCCAGTCTTGGATTTGAGTCTCTCCTGCTCTCCTGGTCCTGAAATTGCCAAATCTCAAGCAATACTCAGCTCCCACTAGAGCCAACAGGGGTTCTCCTGGATTAAAAAAATGATGACATCTCTACCCCATATTCCACTCATAGCTACAAGTAAAAGACATATTTTTATTTTTCTTCGAGATAGCATCTTACTCTGTCTCCCAGGCTGGAGTACAGTGGCACAATCATAGCTCGCTGTGCCCTCAACCTCCCGGGCTCAAGCAATCCTCCTGTCTCACCCACCCAAGTAGCTGAGACTATAGGTGTACCATCATTCCCAGCTAATATTTTTAATTTTTTTTTGTAGAGACGAGGCCTTCCTATGTTGTCTAGGCTGGTCTCAAACTCCTGAGCTCAAAGGATCCTCCCACCTAGGCCTCCCAAAGTGCTAGGATTACAGGCATGAGCCACCAGACCCAGCAGAAGACATATTTTTTAATTGTAAGGTGTTTATGCCTCGGAGAAGTAAACCTAAAGTAAAAGTTTTGCAAATATCTTGAGGACATTTCAAAATTATACAAGGTTAAATAGGTGTGGGTTATGATGATGGGCAGTGGGAATTACCTAATAAAATATCTTCACCTTAGTAAAGTTGGTAGCTATCTAGCAATTATAAAACTTGGGAGATCTCTTTGTCCTGTGGTTCCTGAACATGGTGATGATAGGGAGATTTTGTGAAATGGGTTTTAGTTCTTTGTACAGTTTATAGATCATGAAAATCTGTTGTCATATAAATCAAGAAGGATAATGTAGACTGCCTGAGGAAACACAATGCTTATCCTCATTCCCACAAGCACTGTGACCTGAAACACAAACCCGACCAAACAAATACATAACACTTGCCTTTTTCTGTGTCTTCCTGACCAGTTGTTTTTCATTTTTTTCTGTCCTAATAACTGATGCTAGACTGACAAAAGAAAAGTTCACTGCCCTGCCCTAACACTGTCATCATTATCCACAAGAACAGGACATCCTTGGCCCCTCTTCTCAGTGCTAGCGTGGCCATTGTCCCTATCTCAGAGTTCGATTTTTCTGTTCCATAACCTGAGGCTCCACCATAGTTTCTGTCTTTGAGAACTCTGGCCACAAACCCTAATATCAAACATCAAAAGCTACATTAGAATGGACTTATACTAGTTTCTAAAATTTTGACATTTAGCTAGTATTTCCTTTTATGTAACTGAATATATGTACATGTAAATCAGAATTATATAATTCCCTCTATGTAACCAAATATATGTATATGGAAATCAGAATTATATAGATACTATATTATTAGATTTTATATTATCATTAGATATTATATAATTATATAGATATTAAAAATAGATTTTCTCACAGTCAATTATAAAATGTATATCTTCACCACAATATAATTGTAGCATTATTTTTAGTGGCCAAAACTCTCTTTAAAGCATATTTCCAAAAAATGATTTTTCTGTTGTAGAATTACATCATTCCTTCTGGTGACTTGTTGATGTTGTCTCCGTTTTGGCTGCATAGAAATCCAAAGTATTTTCCTGAGCCTGAATTGTTCAAACCTGTAAGTTATCTCTTTCAGTATATATTATTCTTTAATTTTAATTTCTTTTTATTTCAGGAGTGTAAATTCATAAATTAATTAGGACTATATAATTAAGCAGCCATATTTCTCTTGTAACTAAGAACAAAGTTGACTATGAAGTATAGAACAGATTTGCAATATAGACAATGCAACATTTACAAATCAGTTAGAAAAGTTTTTGTAATAAACTTCTCTAACTTGAAAATAAATTTTACATCAAACCAGAAGGGCATGTTCAAGTAAATAAGCCTATTTTTGATAGAAGACTTATTTCATGTTCTTCAGGCAGTTGCCTCTGTCATTGGTTTCCAAGGAGTACAAAAAATACAAATAAAGCAAAATAAAACTGTGATCTGCTGTTTCTTAGAATTGGAAAGTTACAGGGCTGAACAGAATGTTAAGAGGTCATTTAGTCTGTTCTCTGCCTTTAGGTAAAACTGTCAAAAATGGCATCTAGATGCATTCATTCTGCATCCCAAGCTTTTTCCAACAGGCAGGGATGTCAGTGTCTTATTACTAAATTTATTACCAACAGCAATTTTATGATGGAGCCTGAGACCTTATTATAAATATTCTTCCTTTTCTTAGGTCAATTCTGTGGTTGATTTACCTTATCATTTACATTTACCACTTAACAGAATTTTTTTAAAACCTTTTTATTTATAAGTTCATGTTCCAAAAACACAATTGTGTCTAATATTAATAACAGGGTGGAAAAAATTACCAACAACCCTGCAACTTTATATGCAAGGATTAGCTGTACAAGGTCATTTTTAGCCTAGAGAAATAAAGTTAAGCTTATTTATATAAGGCTGATTTGGAAAAAAAAATGTTTTCTTCCCACAGGAACGTTGGAAAAAGGCAAATTTAGAGAAGCACTCTTTCTTGGACTGCTTCATGGCATTTGGAAGCGGGAAGTTCCAGTGTCCTGGAAGGTCAGTGAGACAGCTGGGCCACATTTATCCAGAAAGTCTGCAGAAAGATGATGGCTCAGAGGGGGACAACTTTGGCTTAATCTCTTTATGTGTGTGTGTGCCTGTGTGTGTGTGTGTGTGTGTGTGTGTATTTAAACTTTAGGGAAATCCAGAAGAACACATTTGTCTGGTTGACCTGTGGTCCTGTGCAGTGTCTCTGTGGGAATATCTAAAGTGGCTTCTGATAGAGGATCTCATGAGAAGAGAACTTTATACTTGCCAGATGCCGCATCAAAGCAGCATTTATGGTTCAAATTGTCAGCTTTCGTACAAACATAATTGGAAGTGATTTGAGTACTACCTTCTTTAAAAACAAAGATAGAATTATGTTTCTTTTACTACAACATTGTCATGGATATTTGCTAGAGTTATAGAACATCTTTGACTTGGAGCATAGCAGGAGATTACTAGATGGTTTTGGTCTATGGTGTTGGTTTGTGACACTTTCTTTTGATATCTTTTGTAGTTAAATTAATCTGGCCCTCAGCGCTCCTCCTCAGTGTGATACCCTGTTCTAATGCAAGTGTCCATTGTTTAATGAAAGTTATTATTATCTTTATCTGTTCAAGCAGAAAAGATTTTTGAACATCTCATCTGTGCCAGGCCCTCTGCTAAGCTTCAGAGAGCACTGAGGAAGACCAACATGGTCCCTGACTTAATAGAATTTACAATCTACATTAAATATGTCCCATTTCTTCATTCGGGATGATTCTGTAGGGGAAACGTCAGTACCTGTTTATGACAAAATCTTACTCAATGAATGTAAAAATCCATTAAATTTTTATATTTGAAAAATTGTAGTTTCTTGAAGTCAGTCATCTTCACTATTTGAACAGTAATGCCAGCCCATATTTTCAGTCATTACTTGCTCCACAGTATCCATTCCATCCTTCTGTTTTTCATGTGTTTAGAGTATCAGTATGATTTTAGTAATTTACGCTTGCCCTAAAATAGTATTAATTAGTCTTAGCCAATCATGGAAATTCTATCCTCATTTTAGACATTATTCTAGAAACCTAAGCCTAAGCAAATGGGTTCTTGGTGTTTTGCTGAGCTGCTTGTCCTGAGGTAGGAGTTGAGCTAAACTGGCCAATCAGAGTGAAAGGAGAGACTTCTTCAGGATGAGGCCCCATTCATCCTGTCCCACTAGATATGAACAAGGAAGCATGCAGCCTCAGATGTTACTAGCAGTAAGTTCAAGAGGAATAAGCTGTATGATGGTGCAGTCTGTAGATGGCAGAGCAGAAATATATTAGGAGCCTGAATCCCTGAAATCTCGGTAATATTATTTTGTTGCTAAATTCATCAGTTTTGAGGAACTTGTCTACTTTCTGTTATGTTAGATAATAAGTGTCCTTACTTTTCAAGTCAGTTTTAGTTGAGGGTTCCATTGTTTAGAGCTGAATACCCACCATGTACTGACATGCCAACCATAAAACTCCAAAGTTGTAATTGAGTGTCAGTTACTTTAGGGACATTGTATAACACACAACAACATTAGCAACAAAAACCCATCATGCTCATCCTGCCTCTTGTATTATTTTCCCTTTAGAGAAGCAGTTCTTAAGCCAATAACAAATTTCTTGTTTTTGTCACATACCAAGTCTCAACGTCCTAAGAACAGCTCTTCTAAAAACAATAGATGCTACTTTTTTTCAGGTGTCTTTATTTCACTATGTATATACAAACATACACACACACCTATATATTGGTATTAATTTGCTTTATTTGTATTTTATTTATATATACCTATATATAGGTGTGTGTATATATATACCAATAGCAACTAAAGAATTTATTATAATCATCCTTGACCTGGAGCTAGCAGTATTTTAAACCAACGACTGCTATCTCTTGCAATGGAGTATATAGTATGGGCCAACTATCAAGGATTACCTACTCACTACTATTTCTAAGAGGGGCTGTTACTACCTTCCATGATGGCTTTTGAAGCTAACAGACATTCTTTTTGAGTTTGAAAGTAATTGGTATAGTAAAGGGAACCATGACGCTGCAACTCAATCAATAGTATCTTCTTTAGACATAAACTACGTATTTTTAGAGTGCACTGAGCTCTTACTCTGTGCTAGGCAGTGTTCTGGGTACCATAGGGACTTTGTGCATGAGTAAGACATGTTCTCAACCCACATGAGAAACAACTTAGTAGGGGCGAAGTGGACATTGAATTAATAAATAACTGCAAGGATATCTGGTTGAGAGATGCCAAAGCATCACACTGAGCTTCAAGAGAAAGGATACGTCTGGATAAGATGATCTCAGAAGATTTCCTGGGGAAAGTGGCAGAAGATCTTTTAGCTTGAGACAACAGAATGAACAAATGGTTACTAAGCACAGAGGCGTGTGGCTTAAGGCCTTATGGTTTTACTGTTACTGGGACCAGATTAGAGTGGTGAGAAATAAGACTGAAAAGGTACACTGGCCCAATTGAAAAGGCCCCGTAATACCTGATGTATGAGTTTATTTGCAGCTCACATGGCACTAATAAAAAACTAAAAGGTTTTGGGCAGAATGGATTTGTGTGAAGCGTGACTTAGGTTATATGGTCATGCTAATATTCTGTGTGTGAGACGTGGAGTAGTAGAATCTGCCAGATTTGGAAGATGATTAGAAGTGTGGGTCAGGTGAGAGGAAGGCTTTGAGGTGGACTGTGGCTTTAAATCCAGGTGTCTGGTAGAGGTGGTGGAAATAGAGAAATCAGAAACAAGAGAGAGTCTGGGAGCAAGATCTTAAGTTTTCCTTTGAAAGTCAAGTATGTCAAAATAGATATCAATCTTAACCAAAATCTACCAGTTAAATATAAATGTTGAGTACATGTGACCTATTTAAGAAACCTCATTAAGTTTAGTTTTCTACTGTTTCTGTTTTAAAATGTCGTTATTTTTTTCTTATTATTTATTAATTATTTTAAACAGCCAATTCATGAAATGTTTTGTTTCTAAAGAGAAATAAAATAGAAAATTGCCCAGGAAAGCAAATGACTTCATTTGGACAATGTATACCAAGATAGATTTTTTTTGCACTAGAAATTTAATCCCACAAATCCTTAGTTGTAATCCCCAGAAAATTGCACTCATTCTTGATTTGTGTTCCAGGAGCCAATTTATTTTCTCATGCACCAAGTACTCAGTGAGTCAGAGAAAGTTGCCTGTAATATGGCTGATGATCAAAGTTTGTCATAAACACACACTCTTATGGCCTTGCAGCTGTCACTTGTTGGAGTTCAAACCACTGAGGTGGTATAAGAACCCCTCTCACAAGTAAACACAGAAGGTTGTGCTGATTTAACTCAGTAAGTACTCGGTGCTGCCGTGGGATAACAACTAAAAATCAGAATGGAAGAACTGTAGTTCCTCTTCCTATTTGTGGGGGTTCTGAAAGTAGGTTTGGAGCAGGATCCCACTGCTAGGCACTTCCTTATAGAACATGGAAGAAAATCTTTCTAGTAATTCTGCTACTGGAGAAGTCTGGTGATCTGTTTTTGTTTTGTTTTGTTTTGGAAAAACAAACAGGAAAGAGCAGCATGAACCACCAGACTTCTTCAGAAATTGTAGCTTGTAAAGTGAAGAGTCTCATTATAGTGGACAGTGTCACATTAAACTGTACTATTTAAATGGAGGAATAAGACGGAGGACTTTCAGTGTAGAGGATAACTCCTTTGAGTGAGCATCTCTGAGAGTTGATGATCTTAGGGTTATGCTTACTATACCTGTCCCCTGGAACACACACCAAAACCAACAAGCTTGATTTTCCTTGGTTCTGATTCCCCCAAGAGACTGCCTGGTTGGCTGTGTCATCGTGCAAATTGATAGGCTTAAACTCCAGTATAAAACAACAGCCCTGATCTTTGGCAAGATTAATCTGCTTATAAAGGCATGCTTGGATAAGAAGAGGGTGTAATAAGAGGAAGGCTGCAATACTTGAGAAGTGAAAATGAAGCATGGATTCCTCAGGAATAGAAAGTGTGATTTTTACTTTTTGTGTGTGTTTGGGTCTTTCATGTATTCTGGGGAGTCCTAGGCCACAAAGTCATGGACTTGTCTTGAATTCCTAATGAAAAATCACACATCTATTGGAAAATTAATTAAAATCAGAGGTCCATCTAATAGTAATTTAGTAGTACTGTTTTTAACCAAACATCTCTGGAGCATCTAGTATTAATACAATTATTCTTTTATTCGATAACTATTTACTGAGTGTGTGCTCTGTGTCAGGATGGGGTTCTAACAGTTATCATGGAAAACAAATGAGATGGAGCCCCTTTCCTTGAGGATGTTATATTCTCACCCAAGTCACTTTATTAAAAACTGGGAAGAGTCAAAGACTCATAACATTTCTGAATTGGTTATAATGTGGTTGGGGAAATGAGACAGCAGTATGAAAAACAAGCCCTACTTAACAGCTTAAGATGGCACATGACAAATGCCAGAAGACTCAGATATGTAACAACTGCCATAAGAATTTGGAGGAAGGGCTATTAGAAAAGGCTTTTGGACTAGATGAGAATAATCAGTAAACAACACAAAAGAAAGCTCAGCTTCCTAAGATTCAGCAGTATCAAATTTCAAGGGAAGAAAACAAATTAAGTGCTCACAGGAATATAATGTACTGATATGTTAGTGATAGCAAGGCAATCATATATTTGAGACTTTTGATGCTCTGAGCACTTTTTTTCTATATATTTATGTTAAAGATAATGCCATTTTAAAAGCTGTGCCTTGTATAGTAAATATCTGCACGCTCTTGTATTTGAGAAGTGTTATTAGTAGCTTTCTGCCTTTCATACTTAGAAATAGCTGATTGCTTTTAAGGTATGAGCAAATTTAAATCCCCATGGATTTAATGACAATTTAAAAATCCAATCTATTCTGAGGAATTTGTTCCATAAACAAATGCATTCCCTCAACTCTAGTTGTTAAATATAATTAAAGGAACTGTATTTACTTGTATAATTGTTTCTTAATGTTTTCACAAGAGTGTGCACAGATCCTGGAGAGTATATAAAAGGGGGTTAGGAATGAGGGTAGGAAAGGTGAATGTGGCTAATTCTAAGACTCTGAGCCAGGTTATCAGAATCCTTATTGATTTTTAGTCATGCTTCTGTCTTCCCACCTTTTTGCAAAGGAGCAACAAGTCACTCAAAGGAACATAGAAACCATTGGCAAAATTGCCGTCATTATTTTCCTGGCCATTTCATTTTGATACTTCATTATGAAGCTAAGATATAAGTATGTCAAGAACAGAAGCAGCAATTCAAGAGTGATCTTTTTTTCTTTTCAACTTTTATTTTGGGTTTGAGGGGTACATGTGCAGGTTTGTTACGTGGCTAGATTGAGTGTCTCTGTAGTTTGATGTACAAATGATTTGTCACCCAGGTAGTAAGCACAGTGCCCAATACGTAGTTTTTTGAACCTCACCCCCCTCCCATGCTCCACCCTCAATGAGGCCCTCTTTGTGTCCATGTATATTCCATGTTTTGTTCCCACTTATAAATAAGAACATACTATATTTGGTTTTCTATTCCTGTATTAATTCATTTAGGATAATGGTCTTCAACTGCATCCATGTTGCTGCAAAGGATAGGATTTCATTCTATTTTATAGCTGCATAGTATTTCATGGTGTTATTATGTACCACGCTTTCTTTTTCTTTTCTTTTCTCTCTCTCTTTTTTTTTCCCTTTTTTTTTTTTTTTTTTTTTTTTGAGACAGGCCCTGTTGCCCAGGCTGAAGTGCACTGGCATGATCGTAGCTCACTGTAGCTTCAACCTCCTGTGCTCAAGCATCCTCCCACCTCAGCCTCCTGAGTCACTGGCCCTACAGGCATATGCCGTAGTGGCCAGCTCATTTTTAAAACAAATTTAGTAGACACAAGTTCTCACTATATTTCCTGGGTTGATCTTGAACTCCTGAGCTCAAGTGATCCTCCCACCTTGGCGTCCTAAAGTGCTAGGATTACAGGCATAAGTGACTGCACCGCGCCCCACATCATTTTAAATCTAGTCCACTGTTAATGGGCATCTAGGTTGATTTCATATCTTTTCTATTGTGAATAGTGTTGCAATGAATGTATGAGTGCATGTGTATTTTTGGTATAATCATTTATATTCCTTTGGGTGTAATGGGATTGCTGAGTCAAATGGTAGTTCTAAGTTCTTTGAGAAATCTCCAAACTGCTTTTTATAGTGACTGAACTGTCTTACATTCCCATCAGCAATGTATAAGCATTGCCTTTTCTCCTCAACCTCACCAGCATCTGTTATTTTTTGCCTTTTTGATAACCATTCTGGCTGATATGAGACGTTATCTCATTGTGGTTTTGATTTGCATTCCTTTAATGATTGATGATGTTGCACAGTTTTTTATATGCTTGTTTTCCACGTGTATTTCTTCTTTTGAGAAACGTCTGTTCATATTCTTTGCCCATTTGTTAAATGGGGTTGTTTGTGTTTTGCTTGTTGATTTAAGTTCCTTATAGATTCTGGATATTAGACCTTTGTCAGATGCATATGCCAAATATTTTCTCCCATTCTGTAGATTGTCTGTTTACTCTGTTGATAGTTTCTCTTACTGTGCAGAAGCTTTTCAGTTTAATTAGGTCCCACTTGTCTATTTTCATTTTTGTTGCAATGGCTTTTGGAGACTTTATCATGAAATCCTTGCCAAGGCCTATCTCCAGAGTGGTATTTCCTAGATTTTCTTTCAGAGTCATTATAGTTTCAGGTCTTACATTTAAGTCTTTAATTCATCCTGAGTTGATTTTTGTATGTGGTGAAAGAAGGAGTCAGAAAGAAGTTTCAACCTTCTACATATGGCTAGCTGGTTTATCCCAGCACCATTTATTGAACAGGGAGTCCTTTCCCTGTTGCTTGTTTTTATTGCTTACTTATTTGATCTGATATTTTTAGGTGTGCAGCTTTATTCCTGGATTTTCTAACCTGTTCCATTGGTCTTTATGTCTGTTTTTGTACCAGTATCATGCTGTTTGGGTTACTGTAGCCTTATAGTATGGTTTGAAGTCAGGTAACGTGATGTCCCTGGCTTTCTTCTTTCTGCTTAGGATTACTCTGGCAATTTGGGCTCTTTTTTTGGTTCTATTTGGATTTTAGAATAGTTTTTTTCTAATTCTGTGAAAAATGGCATTGGTAGTTTGATAGGAATAGCATTGAATATTTAAATTGCTCTGGGCAGTATGACTATTTTAATAATATTGCTTCTTCCTTTCCATAAGCATGGAACGCTTTCCCCATTTGTTTGTGTCATCTCTGATTTCTTTCCTCAGTGTTTTTTTAATTCTGAATTTAAATATATTTTACCTCCCTGGTTAGCTGTGTTCCTAAGTATTTTATGTGTGTGGCTGTTGTGAATGGGAGTGCATTCTTGATTTGGCTCTCAGCTTGGGCGTTGTTGGTGTATAGAAATACCACTGATTTTTGCATATTGATTTTGTATTCTGAAACTTTACTGAAGTTATTTATCAGCTTTAGGAGATTTGGGACAGACTGGGGTTTTCTAGGTATAGAATCATAGCATTTGTGAAGAGAGATAGTTTGATTTCTTCTCTTCCTGTTTGGATGCCTTTTATTTCTTTCTCTTGCCTGATTGCTCTGGCTTGGACTTCTAGTACTAGGTTGAATTGGAGTGTGAGAGTTGGGCATTCTTGTCTTCTTTCAGTTTTCAAGGGGAAGGGTTCCAATTTTTGCCCATTCAGCATGATGTCAGTTATGAGTTTATTATAGATGGCTCACATTATTTTGAGGTATGTTCCTCCTATGCCTAGTTTGTTGAGGGTTTTTAACATGAAGGAATGTGGAATTTTATCGAAGGACTTTTCTGCATCTATTGAGATGATCATTTTTTTTTGTTTTTAGTTTATGAGATGAATCACATTGATTGATTTGTGTGTATTGAACCAATCTTGTATCCCAGGTAAATAAAGTAAACAAAGTAAGCTTTATTTACTTTAAAGTAGACTTTATTCCAGATATACAAAGTGTGGTGGATTAGCTTTTTGGTATAGGGCTGAAATCAATTTGCTAGTATTTTGTTGAGAATTGTTGCATGTCTGTTATTCAGCAATATTGACCTGAAGTTTTCTCTTTTCATTGTCTCTGCCAGATTTTGGTATCAGAATGATGCTGTCCTTACAGAAAGAGTTAGGGAGGAGGCCCTTCTCCTTGACTTTTTTGAATAATTTCAGTACCACTCATTTCAAGATTGGTACCAGCTCTTCTTTATGTGTCTGGTAGAATTCAGCTGTGAATCCATCTGGTCCAGGGCTTTTTTTGGTTGTTAGATTATAATATAATAATGAGTTTTCATTCCATTTCAGAAGTCATTATTGGTCTTTTCAGGATTTCAATTTCTTCCTGGTAAAATCTTGGAAAGCTGCATGTTTCCAGGAACTCATTCATTTATTCTAGGTTTTCAAGTTTGTGTGCATAGATGTGTTCATAATACTCTCTTAGGGTTTTTTAAATTATTTCTGTGGGGTTGGTTGTAATGTCCTCTTTGTCATTTCTGATTGTGTTTATTTGGATCTTTTCTCTTTTTTTTATTAATCTGTCTAGCTGGTGATCTATGAATCTTACTTATTCTTTCAAAAAACAAAGTTTCAGTTTTCTTATAAATCTTTTGTATGGATTTTTGTATCTCGATTTTTGCATCTCAATTTTGGTTCAACTCCAATTTTGGTCATTTATTTTCTTCTGTTAGCTTTGGGGTTGGTTTGTGCTTGGTTTTCTAGTTCCCATAGGTGATATTAGATTGTTAAGTTGAGATCTTTCTAACTTCTTGATGTAGGCATTTGATACTGTAAACTTGCCTTTTAACACTGCTTTAGCTGTATCTCAGAGATTCTGGTATGTTGTATCTTTGTTTTCATTCATTTCCAAGTGTTTGTTTTTATTTCTGCATTAATTTCATTCTTTAAAGTCATTCAGGAGCAGGGTATTTAATTTATATCTAATTATATGGTTTTGAGAGATGTTCTTGGTATTAATTTCTATTTTTATTGCACTGTGGTCCAAGAGTGTGGTTGGTATGGTTTTGGTTTTTTGAATTTGTTGAGTATTGCTTTTATGACCCAGCATGTGGTCAATCTTAGAGTATGTGCCATGTGCATATGAGAATAACGTCTATTCTGTTTTGGGTGGAGTATTCTGTAGATGTCTGTTTGGTCCATTTGGTCAAGTGTTGAATTTAGGTTCTGAATATATTTGTTAGATTTTCTGCTTTGATGGCTTTTCTGACACTGTCAGTGTGTTGTTAAAGTCTCCCACTATTATTGTGTGGTATCTAAATCTCAATATAAGCCTCTAAGAATTTTTTATGAATCTGGGTGCTCCAGTGTTAGATTCATGTATATTTAGGAAAGTTAAGTCTTCTTGTTGAATTTAATGCGTTATCATTATGTAACACCCTTCTTTGTCCTTTTTGAGCATTGTTGGTTTCAAGTCTCTTTTGTTTGAAATAAGAATAACAACCCCTACTCTTTTTTTATGTTCTGTTTGCTTGATAGATCTTTCTCTATCCCCTTACCTTGAGCCTTTGGTGTCATTGCATATGAAATGGGCCTCTTGAAGACAGAATACAGTTGGGTCTTGTTTCTTTATCCAGCTTGCCACCCGGTGCCTTTTAAATGGGGTTCT
Organism: Colobus angolensis palliatus; assembly: GCF_000951035.1. Lineage (NCBI taxonomy): Eukaryota > Metazoa > Chordata > Mammalia > Primates > Cercopithecidae > Colobus > Colobus angolensis. Next base: position 10,479,536 of record NW_012118599.1, read on the forward strand.
TAGCCTGTTTATATTCAAGGTTAATATCAGTATGTGAAGATTTGATCTTGTCACTGTGTTGTTCACTGGTTCTTAAGTAGACTTAATTATGTAGTTGCTTTATAGTGTCAGTGGGCTATGTACTTAAGTGTGTTCTTGTGGTGGCAGATAATGATCTTTTATTTCTATGTTTAGTGTCCCTTAAGGACCTCTTGTAAGGCAGGTCTAGTGGTAATGAATTCTGTTTACATTTGCTTGTCTGAAAAGGATTTTATTTCTCCTTCGCTCATCAATCTTAGTTTTGTTGGCTATGAAATCCTTGGTTGGAATTTCTCTGCTTTAAGGATGCTAAATATACACCCCAGTCTCTCATGGCATGTAAAGTTTCTGCTGAAAGTTTCACTGTTAGCCTGATGGCAATTCCTTTGTACATGATCTGCCCCTTCTCTGTTGCTGCCTCTAAGATTTTTTCTTTTGCATTGACTTTGGAGCATCTTATGAGCATGTCAACCTCTCTAGTGAAGTTGAGGAAATTTTTGTGGACGATATACTGAAATATGTTTTCCAAGTTGCTTGTTCTCTCTCCATCTTTTTCAAGAATGCCAATAAGTTGTAGGTTTGGTCTCTTAACATAATCTCATATTTCTAAAAGATTTTGTTCATTTTTATTAATTATTTTGTCTTTATTGTTGTCTGCCTGCATTGATTTGAAGGAGCTGTCTTCAAGCCCTGAGATTCTTTCCTCAACTTGGTTTACTCTGTTATCAATGCTTCCAATTGCATTCTGAAATTCCTATGGCGAATTTCTCATTTCTAGAAATTCAGTTTGGTTCTTTGTTAAAATGGCTGTCACATCTTTCAACTCTTGGACCATTTCAGTGTTTTCCTTGTATTGGGTTTCAGCCTTCTCCTATATCTTGATGAGCTTCCTTGCCATCCAGATTCTGAATTCTATATCTGTCATTTCAGCTATTTCAGGCTGGTTGAGAACTATTGCTGGAGAGCTAATGTGATAGTTTGGAGGTTAAAAAATGCTCTGGCTTTCAGAGTTGCCAGAATTATTGCACTGGTTTCTTCTCATCTGTGTGAGCTGATGTTCTTTTAATCTTCGAAGTGGCAGTCTTTTGGATGGAACATTTTGCTTCTTATATTCTTTGATACCTGATATGGTTTGGATCTATGTCCCCACCCAAATCTCATATTGAATTGGAATCCTCAGTTTTGGAGGTGGGTACTGGTGGGAGGTGATTGGATAATGGAGATGTTTTCCATGAATGATTTAGCAGCATCCCTCTTAGCTCTGTCCTCATAATACTGACTGAGTTCTTGTGAGATCTGGTTGTTTAAAAGTGTATAATACTTCCCCCATCTCTTTCTTGCTCCTGCTCCTGCCACGTAAGAAGCTTGCTCCCCCTCTGCCTTCCATCATGATTGGAAGCTTCCTGAAGTTCAGCCCCTACCCACCCCACCAGAAGCAGAAGGCACTATGTTTCCTGTATAGCCAGCTGAACCATGAGCCAATTAAACCTTTTTTCTTCATAAATTACAGTCTCAGGTATTTCCTTATAGCAATGTGAGAATGGACTAATACAATGCCCTTGAGGATTTGGTTGTGGTATAAGTTGGATTTAGTTGACTGGCTTCGTATCTGGATGTTTTCAGAGACCCAAGGCTCAGCTCAGCACTCCTGGACTGGGTGCTCTAACCCAGGAGGGCTGGGAGCAGGCCCACAGCTTTGTTCTGGGGCCCCTTGAGGTTAAAGCATGGACTATGCTGGAGCATTTGAGGTGTTTCCAGTCTGTTGGCAATAATACCTGACTGGAGCTTCTGGCAAAGGTGCTCTGGCAGGGCAGTGGTGGGCCCCTATGTGCATGTATTCCAGTGAGGTGGGGACAGGGGGATGCTATGGGTGAGTGTACATCAGTGTGGGAAGGCTGCAGGTGGGTGCATGCCGGCAAGGTGCAAAAGTGCTCCAGTGGGTATGCAGCGTCTGCCAGTGAAAGAACTATTGTGGTGGCCACTGACAAGCACTTTGGCTGGGCAACTGAGGCTGGGCTGCATGTATTTGCAGCCAGGCAGGGACCCTGAGAGAGGCCAGCAGACTGGGGTGTGCTCAAACCAGACTGGCCCTGTCCCATGGACAAGACAGCCCCACTTTCTCCAGGTCCAGCAGCTAACAAAGGCAAAAGTCACCTAAAGGAGTATGGTGAGCTTTGCGGGATGAGTGTCCATGGCCATGCTCCACTATAGACATTCCCATGTCAAACCCTCTGGGCTCCTTCCAGGCTGGAATTCTGTTTCTGCCAACTCTCCAGGCAATTATCACTGGCAGCTCAAATGTCCATGGGAGTTGTGAGATCTCCCATAGCTAGGATCCCAGAAGTCCATGGTGAAGGTGAGCCACTCCATGCCTATTTCACTCACCCTTTCCCTAGAAGGCTCTTGGGCCCAGAAATGAGTCCTGGTGCTCGGCAACCCCCTGCAGTGTTCCCAACTTTCTCTACTTTCAGCCTGTGGTCTGTGTACTTTTTCTGTCCACTCTCAATACCTTCTTTCCAAAGACCTGTTCGGAGTATGCTGGTCTCCTTGATAGTCTGGTCTCTTTCAGTGGGAGAGTTTCTTCCTGGCTGTATCTAGTTGGCCATCTTGGCTCCCTAAAAAAATTAACAGTGATTTTTGATATTTAGACCAAAGTAATTCTAAAACAAATTATGTTTATTTCTGAGTAAAGATTTCAGGATGACACCCTTTTCCTTTATTTACAAAGTAGGTCTCTAGCCCCTGTCCTGTGCACAGAATACCTGGGCAGGATGTGTCTCTATGGAGAGAAAGAAAGGCCACTTAAGGTTGGATATCCTTTTTTTTCTCCCATGGACTTTCTCATCTCATCTTAACTGAATGACTACTCTTTAATAAGTTAGTTATCTCCAATGTTCAAAAGAAATTTCATTCCTAAGAAAAGGGAACTAGAATTAATACTGTGCTATGTTACAATATTGTCCATAGGTTATTATCTCCTCATCACCTAATCCTTCTCCTCCCTTTCTAACAGTTTTAATTTTCATTTGGATATCCATGGGGATTCTGAAGCACTGATTCCACTGCCAGCTCTGTAGAGATGGAACGCTTCCCTAAGACAACCAGCACATGACGTCCCTGCCCCCTCTCTCCTTTACAGTAGTGATTGGTTTAGGTATTGGCAGATGTTTTAAGCAGGAAAATTAACTGCTAGGGTTTCTGTTGAGACTTCTGGGTCTAAAATAATCATTCCTTCAGGATCTTCATAAAGACACATTTGACCCCAGAAACTGATGCAGCTATTTTGAGACTAGAAAAGCAGACAATATTATGCTGAAGTTGATAATATAAAACAGAGCAGTAGAAGGAATCTGACTCCATAGCAACATAACTGAGCTGCTGGAATGACCTCTTCCTGAAGCCAGCATGAGCCACAGGTTTTTCACGTATATAAAGCAATGCATTTCCTTCAGTGTATAAATAAGTATAATGTGTCATTTATGTTCCTTGCAACCAAAAGTATCCTCAGTAATATAATTCCCTTAAAAGCAAGAGTTTTCTTTCAAGAATTATTGAACTCCATGAAATCTTATATTAGCACTTACTAATCATATAATTGCTTTCTAAATAACCTGTGCTTTTTTAAAGGCCAGAGCTTCATTTACTTTGGTTATATCAGTAAAGACTGTCAAATGCCTGTCTCAGACACTGATGACACCCACTGCTATAGAATTACGGCCCTGTTCTCCAGGTGCCATAGATGTTCCACACACTCCTGAGCCCAGGACTCTGACTCTGATGTTGCTCTGAGCACCTGTGCCCTGAATACTGGGACCACCACTGCCACAAAAATGCCTGTGCCCTAGAACTGGTCCTACTGTGGTTACCAGCATGCCCTTGTGACAGATCCAGCACCAAGAGGATACCTTTGGCTAGGACTTCCCCCAGTGTCCTAGGAGGCCCCAGGAAAAATAATAGCAGGAAGACCACAGCAACCTTTGACACTAAGGCCCTTTAAAACTTTCATCACTACTGCTGCCTTCAAATACGTCTACAACCTTGGCCACTGAGGACCCCCACAGTCCTGCCAAATATTGATTACAGCTGATGGAACTGCACAAACTATGCCACCACATCCTATTCACTTAGCATAGCACTCACTCACAAATGAAAATATTTCCCCACAAATCCAGTCCATCAGTCTTGAAGAGATGACTGCTCCCTCAAATGCACAGATATCATTGCAAGGTCATAAACACATACACAAAGGAAAAATGACATCACCAAAAGACCTCTATAATTTTCCAGTAAGAAACCCTAAAGAACTAGAGATCTATAAGCTTCCTAAAAAGGAATTCAAAATAATCATTTTAGAGAAACTCAGCAAGATACAAGAGAATTCAATAATATCAATCAGAACAATAATACATGAATAAAACTAGAAGTGAAGCAAAGAGATGGAAAGATAAAAAGAAAGCAAACATAAATCCTGGGGCTGAAAAATACAGTGAATCAACTGAAAAAATGCAATAGGGAACTTCAACAACAGACTCAACCAAACAGAAGAAAAAATCTCTGAGATTGGCCAGGCGCGGTGGCTCACGCCTGTAATCCCAGCACTTTGGGAGGCCGAGGCAGGCGGATCACGAGGTCAGGAGATAGAGACCATCCTGGCCAACATGGTGAAACCCCATCTCTACTAAAAATACAAAAAATCAGCCGGGCATGGTGGTGCATGCCTGTAGTCCCAGCTACTCGGGAGGCTGAGGCAGGAGAATGGTGTGAACCCGGGAGGCGGAGCTTGCAGTGAGCCAAGATTGTGCCACTGTACTCTAGCCTGGGCGACAGAGCGAGACTCTGTCTCAAAAAAAATCTCTGAGATTGAAGATAGGTCTTTTGAAATTATCCAGACTAAGCAGAAAAAGTTGAAAAGAGTAAAGTAAACCTATGGGACTTAACGGACACTAATCATGAAACCAACGTATGCATCATAGAAGTCTCAGAGGAGGATTGAGAAAGGGGAAGAAATCTTATTTAAAGAAGTTATGGCTCAAATTTTCCCAAACCCGGAGAGAGATATGGACATTTACACCTGTGAAACTCAAATGTCTCCAAACATGTTCAACCCAAAGAGAACTTCACCATGCCACCTTATAACCAAATTGCCAAAAGTCAAAGACAAAGAAATTTAAAAGCAGCAAGAGAAAAGTGACTTGTCACATACAAGAGAACCTTTATGTAACTATATTGTACTTTTCAGGAGAAACTTTGTAGGCCAGAAAAGAATGGGATGATATATTCAAACTACTAAAAGAAAAAACACTCTGAAAACCAGTAATACCATATCTGGCAAAGCTATCCTTCAAAAATGAAGGTGAGATAAAGATATTTCCAGACAAACAAAGCTGAAGGAGTTCATCACTACCATACCTGCCTTCTAAGAAATGCTAAAGGCACTTCTTCAAGCTTAAATGAAAGGACACAAATTAATAACATAAAAATTCATGAAAGTATAAAAGCCATTGGTCATGGTAAATATATAGTCAAAATCGGAATATTATAGTCCAATAATGGTGTTATATAAATGCGTTTTAACTACAGAAAAAAAGATTAAACACAAAAGTATTAAACATAACTATAGCTACAATATTTTGTTAAGAGATACATAATATAAAAAGCAGTAAATTGTGACATCAAAAACATATAATGCACATGGGGGTGGGAGAGAAGTAAAATGTAGAGTTTCTATAGGCAAATGAAGTTAAATTGAGTGCACCCTTGGATAGGAATGAGGTATAGTGTAGTACTGGTTTTATTAGGTTAAAATATATTGCTATAAGTATGTTTTCTGTAAGACTCATAGTGACCACAAAGCTAAAAGCTACAGTAGATATACAAGAGATAAAGAGAAATGAATTAAAGCATACCACTACAGAAACTAACCATATCAGAAAGGAAGATAGCAAGAGAGGAACAAAGGAACAAAGGAACTAAGGAACTACAAAACAGAAAATTTTTACAAAATGGCAATAGTAAGTTCTTACCTATAATTAATTACTTTACATGTAAATGGATTAAATTATGTAGTCAAAAGTCACATAATAACTGAATTGGTAAAAAACAAAACAAAGCAAACAAACAGAAACAATACCCAAGTATATACTGCCTATAAAATGCTCCCTTGAGGACACATATAGGCTGAAAGTGAAGGGGATGGAAAAAGATATTCCATGTAAATGTAAACCAAAAGACAGCAGGGTTAGCTCTGATTAAACAAAATAGACATTAATTCAGAAACTGTAAAATAAGACAAAGAAGGTCATTATATAATGATAAAGGGATAAATTCATCAAGAGGGTGTAACAGTTGTAAATATATGTGTACCCAACATCACAGCATCTAAATATACAAAGCAAATATTAACAGATCTAAAGGGATAAATAAATATCAATGCAATAATAGTAGAGGACTTAAATACCCCACTTTCAACAATAGAGAGATCATCCAGGAAGAAAATCAATAAGGAAACATTGGACTTGAACTACATTTTAGACCAAATGGACCTAACAGACATATACAGAACATTTCATCCAATAGCAGCAGCATACACATTCTTCTCAAGCACCTGTATCTAGTATATGATATTCTCCAAGATAATCGGTCATATAGTAGACCACAAAAAAATTTAAGAAAGTTGAAGGCATGTCAAGTGCCCTTTCTTACCACAGTGGTATGAAACTAGAAATCAATAACAGGAGGAAAACTGGAAAATTCACAAATATATGGAAATTAACATACTACTGAATAACAATGGGCCAAAAAAGACATAACACTTCGTTTAAATTTTGAGACAAGTAAAAATGGAAACACATCTGATATGGTATGGATGTGTGTCCCCTCAAAATCTCATGTTGAAATGTGATCTTCAGTATTGGAGGTGATCCTATTGGGAGGTGTTTGGATAATGAGGGGAAATCCTCCATGAATAGCTTGGGGCTGTTGTGTGGCAATGAACTACTGCAAGATCTGATTGTTAAAAAGAGTTTGGGACCTCTCCCATTTCTCTCTTGCATTCTCTCTCGCCATGTTGCATGGGGCTCCCCTTCACCTTCTTCCATGATTATAACCCTCCTGAGGCAGATACTGGCACTATGCTTCATGTACAGCCTGCAGAACCATGAGCCAAATAAGCCTCTTTTCTTTATAAATTCCCTAGTCTCTTCATAGCATTCCTTCATAGCAACACAAATGGACTAACACAACAACATACCAAAACTTACAGAATGCATCAAACACAGTTCTAAGAGGGAAGTATGTAGTGATAAACACCTACATTAGGGATAAAGAAAGACCTCAAACAATCTAAATTTACAACTCAAGGAACTAGATAAAGAAGAATAAATGAAGCACAAAGTTAGCAGACATATGGAAATAAAGCTCAAAGCAGAAATAAATGAAATAGAGACTAGAAAAACAATTTAAAAAGTCAACAAAAAAGTTTTTCAGTTAAAAAATTAAGCCTTGAAAAATGATATATCTTTTGGTGGACTGATGAAAAGAGAGAGAAGACAAATAAATCAGAAGTGAAAGAGGACAACAGATAATATGTAGGATCATAAGAGATTACTATGAGCATTTAAATAAAACAAGTTAGATAACCTAGAAAAACTAGATTAATTTCCAGAAACATAAAACCTACCAAGACTGAATTATAAAGAAATAGAAAATCTTAACAGACCAACAAGTAAGGAGATTGAATCACAAATTAAAAGTCTCCCATAAAAGAAAAACCCATGAACTGTTTCCCTTCTGAATTTTACTGAACATTTAAAGAATTTATACAAATTATTTTCCAACTCTTCAAAAAAATTGAAGAGAGAACACTTCCAAACTCATTTTACAAAGCATTACCCTGACACAAAAGTCAGACAAGGACACTACAAGAAAAGAAAACTACAGGTCCATATTCTTGATGAACATAAATGCAAAGCTTCTACAAAAAAAAAAAATACTAGCATTTGTATTCAACAGCAAATTAAAAGGATCATACACCATGATCAAGTAGTATTTATCCCTTGGATGCAAGGGTGGTCCAACTTATGCAAGTGAAGAATGTCATATACCACATTAACCAAATGAAAAGCAAAAATTATATGATTTTATCAATGGATGCAGAAAAAACATTTGACAAAACTTAACATCTTTTCATGATAAATAACGGTCAACAAATTGAGTATAGAAGGAAAGTACCTCAACATAATAAAGCCCATATATGACAAGCCCACAACTAACATCATACTTAATGGTTACAGATTAGAAACTTTTCTCTGTGACCAGGAACAAGACAAGGATGCCACTCCTGCTACTTGTATTTGACATAGTACTGGAAGTTGTAGCCAGAGCCATTAGGCAAAAAAAGAAATAAAAGGAATCCAAATTAGAAAGGAAGAAGTAAAATTATGACTGTTCACAGATGGTATGATCTAATATGTAGAATCCACTGCCCCCAAAACACTGTTAGAACTAATAAATGTACTCAACAAAGTAGCAGGATACAGTATGAACACACAAAAAATCCATTGCATTTTTATATACTAACTGAAAAATCTGACAAGGAAACTATGAAAGCAATCCCATTTATAATAGCATAAAAATGAATAAAATAATTAGGAATTAGCTAAACCAAGAAGATGAAAGACTTATACATTGAAAACTATATAACATTGCTGATAGAAATTAAAGACATAGATGAATAGATATGTATCCCATGTTTGTAGATTGGAAGACTTAATAATGTTATAGATGCCAGTGCTACCCAAAGCAGACTGCAGATTCAATGTAATCCCAATGATGTTTTTTTTTTGGCAGAAATAGAAAAGCCTATTCTAAAATTTATATAAAATTTCGAGAACCCCAAGTAGCCAAAACAATCTTGAAAGAGAAGAACAAAATGGAGGACTCTCATTTTCTGATTTCAAAACTTACTACAAAGCTACAGTAATTAAAACAGTGTGCTACTGACATAAAGATAGACATGTAGACCAATACAATAGAATAGAGAGCCCCAAAATAAACCCTGGTATATATGGTCAAAGGATTTTTGACAAAGATGCTAAGACCATTCAATAGGGAAAAGGCAGTCTTTTCAATGGATGGCGCTGGAAAAACTAAATATCTACCTGCAAAAGAATGAAGTTGGAGCCTTACCTAATACCATACACCAAAATTAACTCAAAATAAAATAAAGACTTAAAACTATAAAAATCTTAGAAGGAAAAACAGAGCACAAGCTTTATGACATTGGATTTAGCATTAATTTTTGGATATGACACCAAAGGCACAAACAGCAAATGAAAAATAGACAAAGTTGGACTTTATGAAAATTTTAAAATTTTGTGCATCAAAAGACGGTATCAACAAAACAAAAAGGCAACACACAGAATGGGATAAAATATTTGCAAATTACGTATCTGATAAGGGTATTAGTATCCATTATGCATAGAGAACTTCTAAAATTCAACAACAACAAAATAACCCAATTCAGAAATGAGCAAAGAACTTAAACAGTCGTTTCTCCAGAGAACATACACAAAGGAACAGTAAACACATGAAAAGATGCTCAACATCATTAATCATTAGGGAAATGCAAATCAAAACTCCATTGAGATACCACCTTACACCTGTGAAAGTTGATTATACAAAATAAAGTCATTTATGTCATACCCAACTAAAATGAGTCAAGAAGTCATGAGGAAAACACTAAGGTTACATACACCTGTTTTTTTTGTTTGTTTGTTTTTTTAAGTCTTATAAGCTCAATCCAGATCTGCATGGACCCAACCATAATTTAAAGACCCACCTGGCAACTGCTGAAACTCACCTATCAGAGCTCACTAGCTCTTGTAAGATGCTGCCAGCACCAGTGAACTTTCTCTCAAAACAATTTGTATAACTTTCCCTTGCCCTAGTAAACTCTAACCATTTCTTTGTTCTGTCGGCATAACAGAGGCCACAGTCTGTGTGTGTGCCCTGAGTTGCAATTGTATTCCTTATATATTCCAAACAAAACCTCTTGCTTAGAGATTCATCTCTATATAATTTTGAGTTGGCACATCCATTAGAATGACTACTGTAAACAAAGAAATTAACAAGTGTTGGTGAGGATGTGGAGAAATTGGAACCTTTATGCATTATTGGTGGGAATGTAAAATGGAACAGCTGCTGTGGAAAACAGTATGGCAGTTATTCCGGCATTTTAAAATTGCCGTATGATCCAGCAATTCCACTTCTGGATATATATCCAAAGGAAACAAAATCAGTATCTCAAAGAAATATTTGCCCTCCAAGGCTCATTGCAGCATTAAACACAATAGCCAAAATATTAAAGCAACCTAAGTGTTGATTGATGAATGGATAAAAAAAGTGATATATATATTCCATATATATTCTCCATATATAATATATATGTTCTCTGTATATTATATATTCTCCATATATAAAATATATTCTCCATATATACTATATATATTCTCCATATATAATATATATATTCTATATATATATAGAGAGAGATATATGGAATATTTTTCAACCTTATAAAAGGAAATCCTGCCATTTGCAACAACATGAGTCAACCTGGAAGACATTATACTAAGTGAAATAAGCCACACACAGAAAGACAAATCCTACATAAAGTCATTTATATATGTAATCTAAAAAAGTTGAACTCATTGAAACAGAGAGTAGAATGGTGATTACTAGGGGTTGGGGGGATTGGAGATACCAGGCATCTCGTACAAGCTTTCAGTTACAAGATTAATAAGTTCTGGAGATCTAGTGTACAGCATGGTCACTATAATTAATAATAATGTATGATACAATTGACATTTGCTAAGATAACAGATCTTAAGTTTCCTCACCCCCACTTCCCCCAAACCCACAAAAGGTAACCACATGAGATGATGGATATGTTCATTAGGTTGACTGTGGTAATCATTTCACAATGTGTGTATATGTGTATATATGGGTACATGTATATATGTGTGTGTGTATATAAATATACACATAATCATCTCATTGTGCACTTTAAATATATATAATTCTTGTCAATCTTACCTCAATAAGCTATAAATAAAATAAACCATAAGATCATTTCTATTTTGCAAGTACTTAAACTTAATTAAGTCAGTACTATTCCTTTGCCCCTTTTCCTCAATAAGAAGCTGATGTAGTTAGGCTTTGTGTCCCCACCCAGATCTCATTGTGAATTGTAATCCCTATAATCCCCATAATCCCCATGTGTCAAGGGAGGGGCCAGGTGGAGATAATTGAATCACAGGCGTGGTTTCCCCCATGCTGTTCTAGTGCCAGTGAGTGAGTTCTCACGAGATCTGATGGTTTTATAAAGGACTATTCCCCCTTCACTCACACGTCTTCCTGCTGCCCGGTGAGGAAGGTGCCTTCCTTCCCCTTCACCTTCTACCATGATTTAAGTGTCCTGAGGTTTTTCCAGTTATGCTGAACTGTGAGTCAATTGAGTCTCTTTCCTTTATAGATTGTCCAGTCTTGGGCAGTCCTTTGCAGCAGTATAAAAATGGACTAATACAGAATGTTTACAAAGAGATACCCAAATTATTAGCTCATAGCTCATTTATATGGAAGTTTTATTTCTAGGAGAAGTAACCATAGGATCACCATTAGAACAATGCTGGCTGCAGTCAGGAAAACAATAGCTCCAGAGCATGCATTCCTAGTAAGAGCCACGTATAATCTTCCTAGTGAAACGGAAAACAGTATCTCAAATCAAGAAGGGCTGAGGTTCTCCAGTTCTTCTTTCTTGCTGTCCCATCTGCTCTTGTGACTGAGCATCAATGAGTTTGCTGTCAGATGTGCATAGAGGCCAATACCATGGCACTGGCTTTTGAAAAAAGTAAACCTTTATTTCAAGTCCACTGGCAAGGAGACAGGAGGAAATGCTCAAATCTGTCTCCCCAAGCTGGAGGCTGGGGTAGTTTTCATAAGCATAGGGTAATGATGTGTGATCTGATTGGATCTTAACAATGAGGTGATGTTGGGAAGCATGATCTGACTGGATCCTGCCATGGGTGATGACAGTGCTCTGATTGGATCCTGTATCCTGCAATGTGGTGTATGCTGCTTAATTCAGTCCCTGCTCCTTGGTCCAAGCACTTATGTTCCTCTGTGGTTGCACAGTTAGTTATCTGGGCATGCCCTGGTTACATGACCTTCACCCTGGGGGTCCATGGCAACTGAAAAGCAACTCACAACATTGTTACATAAACGTCTACACCAGATTGGTTTGATGTGGTTACACTTTCTCATCTCCTTTTTTATTTTATATATTTCCCATTTTCTTCTTTTTTTTAATGTTTTCTTCTTTTCCTTCTCATTCAACTTACCCTTATCCCTTTCTTCTCTTCCCATTTTATTCTATTTTTTTCTATATTTAATATAAAGCATCTACCTTCCCACTCTACCGGATTATGCTTTCACGGGCATTCACAATCAAAAGTTTGGTACCCCAGACATAATGTTGCATGTATAATGGATATATTCTTTATAATTTTAATGTTGTGTGCTAAAATTAAAAGGTTTGGCAAACTGCATCTTCTAAAATATTTTTTTTCCTCATTTTCCTTAACAAGTTCCTCTAGATCAGTATTCTCAAAATGTGGTCCCCAGACCACCCGTATTGACATTACCAGGAAACTTGTAATAAGTGCAAGTTCCTGGGCCCTGTCCCAGATCTCGTGACTCAGAAACTTTGGGAGTGGGGCCCAGCAATCTGGTTTAACAAGCCCTCCAGGTGATTCTGATGCACTAAAATTTGAGAATCACAGGTGCTAGATTATTTTATCTCCTGCTACCATGTTGATTTTATTTGCCTAAGAGATTTCTCAGGGGAATGAGGTTGCTGAAAAAGTACTTCTGCTTTAACGTGATAGCTGTGCTTCAATGAATGATGCCTTCTGTAGGCTACCTTCTCTGAATTCCAGGGCAAGATCATTCATTTTCATAAGCTGCAGCTGGTGGCAACTAGGAATATACTTCAGACCTTTTGCTCCTGGCAACAGTGACAGCTTTCCAGCACATGCTGGCATTACCTGCAATGACTTCTAGGAGGAAAAAAGAGAGAAATGTTCACCTTAAAAGTGACAGAGGTATTCAGTCTCAGAATCGAGACATCTAAAATTAAAATCATCAATTTTCCCCAATATTAGCATTCCTTCAGTACTCTCCTCCTATCACTGCTGTCTTAGACACCTGGGTTTTTGGAGTTATCCTTTATTCCTCCTTCCTTCTGGCCTTCTGTGTACATTTTCCACTCCTTTAAAACTAGGTCTTCTTAGCCAGGTGCCGTGGCTCACAGCTGTAATCCCAGAATTTTGGGAGGCCAAGATGGGTGGATCACTTGAGGTTAGGAGTTTGAGACCAGCCTGACCAACATGGTGAAACCCTGTCTCTACTAAAAATACGAAAAAATTACCTGGGTGTAGTGGCAGGTGCCTGTAATCCCAGTTACTTGGGAGGCTGAGGCAGGAGAAAACAGCTTGAACCCCAGAGGCAGAGATTACAGTGAGCCCAGATCGCACCACTGCACTTCAGCCTGGGCAACAGAGCGAGACTCTGTAAATGAATAAATAAACAAACAAATAAATAAAATAAAAAACAAACTAGGTCTCCATCACCTCAGCGTCAGATGACTATTATCATTGCCTAACCCTTCTCCCTGACTGTATTATCTCTTATTTCAATCCATCTTACTCACTACATACAGATAAGTTTCCCTTAAATAATAATCTCTGATTGTCACTCTCTCATTAAGATTCTGGTGCCACTACCTGCTGGCCAAACTCATTAGCCTAAAACTCTGGGCCCTCCGTAATCTGACACCAGCCTTACCTTTCTAAACATCTGAGAATGTCCTCCCCAGAGTGTCTACTTGCTGTTCCTTACTACAGAGCGCCCACTCCTCCCCTTGCCCGTGTTTTCTGCTGGCTGTGGAATGTTCTTACTCAACAAGTCTACTTATTTAATGCCTCTTCTGCCATCACGGTCTAGCTCAAGTTTCGCCTCCATATAAAGTCAGCGTTAATCATGCCAGGTTATAGGGTTCTCTCCAGACTCCAAATTTTGTTTCCCTTGTTTCTACCTTCATCTGTTATAATATTGTGACCTCTTCCATCTCTCCATGTGCATTGCTAGCATTGTGTTGTGTAGGTCTTGGTGTTCTCAATGCCTGTGTAGCATTCCTTAATGAGGTATTTAAATACAAATGCAGAAAACATGCAAGTACCAATTATTTAAAGAATTTTCAACATGTTTATAGTTTAATGAGCTTTATTTGTAGATGTGTAATGTTGTTCTTGGAAGTGTAAAAGATAAATCTGTTATAAACAATGTGCCTCATTATTTTCACTGCTTTGACGTTAGAAGTATTAAGAAAACATTACCTACATGAACATAGCTTAGCTTGCTTCTGAAGAGCTGCTGTAAAAATATGAATTTACAAGGCCCATTTTCTTTGACATAAAAACTTTTCCATGTCCTAGGTGTGTATATGTCAGTTTCTGTTATTTTACACATTGACCAAAATTCGGTAACATAGTAAAGGCTTTAAAAAACAGTATGTTTTTTTTTCACTGTAAAGAAAAAAACTTTAGTGGCTAATTGAGGTAATTCTATTAGAATATCCAAATATTTGGATTTGAAGAAAATTCAACTTTTCCTTTAAGATACCAAAATCTTAATGTAATATAAATATCAATATGATCTTAATAGCTAGGTATTAATTTAATAACTAAACTAACACTAAAAAATAGAAAAGAAAAATATTAAGCCACACAAATTCAAAATGTACACTATGAATTGGCCAAAAGCCTGAGCGATCATTTATCTTTAAGGGAAATGTAGTTTTATCATTTTTAAAAACATCACATAGACTAAAATTAATTAGGGACATTCTGCCTTATAGATTATAGTAGAAAATTATTTTAATACATTGGTAAATATTATTTCTAATCTTTTTTTGAAATTTTTTATTATTCCTTCTGTTCCTCATTCTACTTTCTCTACAGATTTTTTCTAACATGTTTTTCTGCTTCAAACTTTAAAAAATTTATGTATTTATTTATTTGTTTATTTTATTTATTTTTTAATGGAGACGGTTTCACCATGTTGCCCAGACTGGTCTCAGACTCCTGAGTTCAAGTGATCTACCTGCTTCAGCCTCCCAAAGTACCAGGATTATAGGCATGAGCCACCACGCCTGGCCTTTGCTGGCCTTTAAAATGTACTTATTTTAAATGACAAGTAAAAATTGTATATATTTATGATGTACAATATGATGTTTTGAATATGTACATGTTATAAAATGGCTAAGTCAAACTATTTAAGATAGGCATTATGTCACATACTTTATTTTTCAGGTGAGAACACTTAACATCTACTCTCGGTCTGAACACAGTGGCTCATGCCTGCAATCCCAGCACTTTGGGAGGCCGAGGTGGGTGGATCACCTGAGGTCAGGAGTCAGAGACCAGCCTGGCCAACATGGTGAAACCCCATTTCTACTAAAAATACAAAAATTAACTAGGTGTTGTGGCGGGCGCCTGTAATCCTAGCTACTCAGGAGGCTGAGGCAGGAGAATCACTTGAACCCAAGAGGCGGAGGTTGCAGTGAGCCAAGATCACACCACTGCACTACAGGTTGGGCAACAGAGTGAGACTCTTTCTCAAAACAAACAAACAAACAAGCAAAAAAACTACTGTTTTAGCAACTTTCATGTTGTCATTAACTGTAGCTACCATGATATACAATCAGTATATTGAACTTATTCCTCCTAACTGAAATGTGTCCTTTGAATAACATCTCCCCAACTCCCCTAACCCCAGCCTTTGGTAACCACTATTTCTAATTATTTCTAATCAAAATATACACAGTATTTCTAAAATGTTTAATATTGTGCTCTTAGCTTATGAATGTTGATCTTGTTTGCATTTCTCATTTGCTTAGCAAATTATTTTAGTGATCTAGGAAGTATTTATGGAAGACCTCCGATATGTTGTAATAATACTTCGAGAAACCCCGTTTCCACACTTAGTTATAATTGTTCAATCGGTGCAGTCTGTTGAGGGGCACTTTCATTAAAGTCCCAACACTGTCACATGGCATGTTCAAACCCTCTATGAACCAGCTCCTGCTGCACTGTTCACCTTCATTTCTCATCACCTCACCTTCTGCAGGGAGTCAACAACTTGCAGGTCCCTAGATACTATTTTTCTTCTAAGTCTGTCCCTTGGAATGGATTTTCTCTCTGCCGAGTGTACCTTCTTCACTTGCACAGCTCCCACACTGCACCTCCAAATTGTAGACTGTCTTTATCACTTGTTGCAGTGCCTCTAGGGACTTCAGAGGAAGAGTGGCAGGGGCCTTTTATCCCAGGATGCTGAACTCAGAGAAGCTGGAAATCACTGCATTGGTCGATAGCAAGCTAATATTAGAGAAGGGCTTAAACCAATGATAATAAGATAGGATTTATTTGAATAAAGCAAGGAACCTACAAAACTGTTCTATAATTCACAAATACAAAATTAGCCAGCATTTTTCTAGTGCTGCCAAGTAAACATTGAAGGCTAGGAAGTCACTACTTAGTTATTTGAAATGCCGACTTAGTTATTTGAAAAAGTGAGCTCATTTAATTTACTTGTAGGAAGGGAGCTAAGTACTGAAAAGAAGTGGTTACTTTATGCAAGTGGGAGCTTGATGTCTAATTTCACATATTGGTGCTTTTTGCCTTCTTTCCATTTGATAGGCTGGCTTACACCTTCCATGAAACACTTTCTTTATGGGGTTGCAGACACACCACCTTCCTTTATTATTCAGCCCTTTGGCCTACTTCTTCCTCATCTCCTTCACTCATCTTCCTTGATTTCCTGACTTCCAACTTTTAGATTATCCCAGGGCTCCTTTCATAGATTTTTTTAAAATCAAGTGTATTTAACTCACTCTCTAAGTGATCTCATACTGCCCCATGGCTTTAAATAATTGTCTAAATAACGATAACTCTTGTATTTATAAATCTTCTATCTCTGACCCTGAATGAATCCTTCCTAATCATGGGGCTCATTACTTAGCTTCCATTCAACATCTCCCTTGGATATCTAAAAGGCACTGGTCTATAGAGAGCTGTACTTAACAAGTCCAAAACTGAGCTCCAGATTAGAATTCCCTCAACCTCCTCTTCCTTCAATCTTCCCCATTTCTGAGGTAAATAACAGCTGTATCCTTGCATTTCCTCAAGTCAAAAACTTTGGAGTCATCCTTGACTCCTTTATATTCATCACATGCATAATGTAAACCATCAGTCCATCCTGCAGAATATATCCAGACTCTAACTGTGGCTCACAACTATTTCTACCATCCTGGTCTAAGTTACCAGTTTCTATTGTCTGGAAAATTGTAGTGGCTTTCTTATCACTCTTTTCGTTTCCATCCATCTCACCCTGTATTTTATTCTCAGTGTAGCAACTGCAGGATCCTTTCAGAGCTTGTCATACTTCTCAAAACAGTCTAGTAGCTTCCCATTTTAACATTAGCCTTATCATCATTACTCATTCTTCTAACTCTGGGTTTTTGCACCTTTTATGGCTCACTCTCTTATTTTTTCCTAGGGTCTGATAAAATGTCATCTCATCAGAGAGGCCTTCCTTCTCTAAAATATTTTAGCCCACACCTCCATCAACTTCCTTTCCTGTTCTTATTTATTATTCTACTATGTATTCTACTAGAATTTAAGCTTCATGAGAACATGAATATTGTTTTTGTTTCCTGGGGTGACTTCAGTGCTTAGAAGTATATAAAGCACATAAAGACACAATAAACATCAAATGAATGAATGAATGAATGGGGGTCTTATTTTATTGTTAGAACTCTTAGTGTATAATCTAAGTGTCGCTTTACTGTTCCCACAAAAATCACTTTTTTTCCAAAGGAGACGAGAGAAAAGACAGGTGTGTTACATTCACACCCTAGTTATCCATTCAAATTTGACCCTTAGTGTTCTGCAATCTTTGCTGAGCTCCCAGCTCCTCCACGTGCTACCACTCACAACACTGAAGATGAGATGCTGCTTTTTTCAGATCATCTCCAGCAGAGGGAAGAAAGTGAGGCTACTCATGCTTCCTGCCATTATATCACCTCTTTACTTTCCACTGTACTATGACACAAGATAGTGTGAATGTATCAGTTCTTAAGGAATTTTTAGGGTAAACAAATTACAGCATAGGTAGGGAAATATTAAAATTGTACATAAAATGCTTCTTTTCCTATAGTCCCAGAGAAAAGCACTTAAATCGAGCACTTCACAGAAGGTTCCTTTTTCCTAACCTTATATGCCTTTACATGGCAGTGTGTTTGTCTCTTTGCAAAAGAGTCACAGAGCAGCTCCTTTTAGTCTCATCCCTCCTCTGAGAAGCTGATTTTACTCCAAGATACACCACCCTCCCTCCATAGGTCATTTCTCAGTCTGAGTATAGAGTAATATGAGGGGCTTTAGCAGGACCGTCCATGGTTGTTCTTGGAACTTGAGTTCCTCAGAACTGTCCATGGTGGGCACAGGCACCCTATGTCCTTAAGACCTGCCCAAATATTACTTCTTTAAATTTTCTGCTGAATGGTTGATTGTCATTTCAACATCAGTCTCTGTCTCTCTTTTATACATTTCCCAAAGACAATCATCTTTTTTCCTAATGCATGCTATAATCTAAATCCTTACGGAGGAAACTAAATATTTACCCCCAGATTATTTAGGCTAGTCTCTCTCATGGTAAAGTTAGTGCATTATTGTAAGGAACAGTGATAGAGTTTGCCTCTGTGTCCCCACCCAAATCTCATGTTGAACTAGAATCTTCACATTAGGAAGAGGAGGGGCCTGGTGGGAGGTGATTAAATCATGGGGGTGAACTTCCCCCTTGATATTCATGATAGCGAATGAGTTCTCACGAGATATGATGGTATAGAAGTGTGTGGCACTTCCCCTTTGCTCGCTTTCTCTCTCCAACCACCATGTGAAGAAGGTGTTGCTTCCCCTTCACTTTCTGCCATGATGATAAGTTTCCTGAGGCTTCCCAGTCATACTTCCTGTTAAGCCTCCAGAACTGTGAGTCAATTAAACCTCTTTTCTTCATAAATTACCCAGTCTTAGATAGTTCTTTTCACAGTATGAGAACAGATGAATACAAACAGTATTAGCTCCCTTTCTTTATACCTTGTCTGCTTATTATTTTTCTTTCTATTCTTTAAACACATTGTAAGTCCTCTGGCTTGTGTAGTTTCCAACAAAAAGTCTATGTTAACTTTTAATGTTTGTTGTTCTTTATTTATGGTGTCTTTCTTTTCTGGCTACTTAAATTTATTTTTAATCCCTGGGTTTGTTTATTTATTTATTGCAGTTTGATTATGATTTGCCTTAATATGATTTCTTTTTTCTTTCTTTTCTTTTTTCTTTTTTTTGTTTTGAGACAGAGTCTTGCTCTATCACCCAGGCTGGAGTGCAGTGCTGGGATCTCAGCTCACTGCAAGCTCCGTCTCCTGGGTTCACGCCATTCTCCTCCCTCAGGCTCCCAAGTAGCTGGGA